>NC_134358.1:554559879-554619879 GCF_048569485.1 Anomaloglossus baeobatrachus | reverse complement strand
TAGATAGAGGGATAGATAGAGGGATAGATAGATAGAGGGAGGGATAGATAATTGATAGATAAACAGATAGATAGATAGAGGGATAGATAGATAGATAGATAGAGGGATAGATAGAGGGATAGATAGAGGGATAGATAGAGGGATAGATAGAGGGATAGATAGAGGGATAGATAGAGGGATAGATAGAGGGATAGATAGAGGGATAGATAGAGGGACAGATAGAGGGATAGATAGAGGGATAGATAGAGGGATAGATAGAGGGATAGATAGATAGAGGGAGGGATAGATAATTGATAGATAAACAGATAGATAGATAGAGGGATAGATAGATAGAGGGATAGATAATTGATAGATAAACAGATAGATAGATAGATAGAGGGATAGATAATTGATAGATAAACAGATAGATAGATGACAGAGGGATGAATAGATAGATGATTTTTTTTGTTCAATAATAAGTGAATTGTTGTTCATAGAAAAAAAATAAGCCCTCCCCTGATAATAAGCCTTCGCCCATCTTTGAAAGCAAAAAAATAATATAAGACCTTGTCTTATTTTTAGAAAAACATGGATAGTAGTTATCTAAATCTTTCTGCTGTGAGCTCCCCCTAGTGGCAGCTGCAGGCAACAGAATGTCAGAAATAACATCCAGCTTTTCCAGACCCCTGAATGACATTTTTTTGCCCTGTTCTAGGACACTAATCAATATCACTGCAAAGTTAGTAGGATTTTCCTCCCAAGAGTCTCGGAAAGTTGGGTGACCAACAATAGGGCTGTTCCGACACTTTCCAAATTTGGCTAATTATGCTCAAACATGCAAACAAAAATACTAATACATTTGATTTATATAGCGCCAACATATTCCGCAACACTTTACAATTAAGCAGGGAAAAAACAACAGTAATAAAGCCTGGCAACACAGATTTGGCTTTCGGGATGCTAGGAAAGATGGGTACAAGCCTGTGGCAGAGCAGCAATGGTTGCCGTAATTCCGAGAGTCCAGTTTTATATGGCTGCCTACTTAAATATGGTGAGATCTGTCACAGGGGGTGTCGTCACCCAGCTTTCCTACTGTCCTGAATGGCACACAGGTATGAAAGATTAAGATGTGCTCCAGAGCTGCATTTATAATGCAACTTGTGCAGCCAGGACAGGTAGAGCGGACTCCCGGCCGTGTGTCTGTACCTGGGCGTGTAAGAGGAGGAGTGTGAGCTCGGCTGACGTTGCACCAGGTACGTTCTGCTGTTTCCTCCCAGGATCAGCTCCGGGGACCCAGGCAGCTCCATGTAACTAATCCCCAGGCATCGCCCAGTGTGTGCCCCCTGGCGGCCTCTAATCAGGTAATGGGGCATCCTCTATATAGGGCAGCGTAACATATGTTCAAGTTTTTTCTGCCCATCCCTTTAAGAGAGGGACAGGCTCAGCCGGGTGCAATCACTTCTGCAATGTGGTCAGGCCAGTTGGGTGAATCCAAGTGGGGAGGACAGATCGGGGGAGGACAGATCGGGGGAGGACAGATCGGGGGAGGACGGATCGGGGGAGGACGGATCGGGGGAGGACGGATCGGGGGAGGACAGATCGGGGGAGGACAGGTGTACGGATCGGGGGAGGAAAGGCGTACGGATCGGGGGAGGACAGGTGTACGGATCGGGGGAGGACAGGTGTACGGATCGGGGGAGGACAGGTGTACGGATCGGGGGAGGAGAGGTGTACGGATCGGGGGAGGACAGGTGTACGGATCGGGGGAGGACAGGTGTACGGATCGGGGGAGGACAGGTGTACGGATCGGGGGAGGAGAGGTGTACGGATCGGGGGAGGACAGGTGTACGGATCGGGGGAGGAGAGGTGTACGGATCGGGGAAGGAGAGGTGTACCGATTGGGGGTGATGCAGTCCTTGTACCCGCACTTATTGCTATTGGGATGACTGGCTTCAGAGGTACGTGCAGAAAAGAAGGAGAATTGCTTAAATAGTGATTGCTTAGTATCATATTATTATCAGAATTGTCCCAAATAGATCAAGACCAGTGTCTGGCACTGTTATAGATAGAGGGCGCTGTGGCTGGCACTGTTATGAGGGTGCTGTGGCTGGCACTGTTATGAAGGCCATGTGGCTGGCCCTGTTATGAGGGCGCTGTGGCTGGCACTGTTATAGATAGAGGGCGCTGTGGCTGGCACTGTTATAGATAGAGGGCGCTGTGGCTGGCACTGTTATAGATAGAGGGCGCTGTGGCTGGCACTGTTATAGATAGAGGGCGCTGTGGCTGGCACTGTTATAGATAGAGGGCGCTGTGGCTGGCACTGTTATGAGGGTGCTGTGGCTGGCACTGTTATGAAGGCCATGTGGCTGGCACTGTTATGAGGGCGCTGTGGCTGGCCCTGTTATGAGGGCGCTGTGGCTGGCCCTGTTATGAGGGCGCTGTGGCTGGCCCTGTTATGAGGGCGCTGTGGCTGGCCCTGTTATGAGGGCGCTGTGGCTGGCCCTGTTATGAGGGCGCTGTGGCTGGCCCTGTTATGAGGGCGCTGTGGCTGGCACTGTTATGAGGACTCTGTGGCTGGCACTGTTATGAGGGCGCTGTGGCTGGCACTGTTATGAGGACTCTGTGGCTGGCACTGTTATGAGGACTCTGTGGCTGGCACTGTTATGAGGGCGCTGTGGCTGGCACTGTTATGAGGGCGCTGTGGCTGGCACTGTTATGAGGGCGCTGTGGCTGGCCCTGTTATGAGGGCGCTGTGGCTGGCCCTGTTATGAGGGCGCTGTGGCTGGCACTGTTATGAGGACTCTGTGGCTGGCACTGTTATGAGGGCGCTGTGGCTGGCACTGTTATGAGGGCGCTGTGGCTGGCACTGTTATGAGGGCGCTGTGGCTGGCACTGTTATGAGGACTCTGTGGCTGGCACTGTTATGAGGGCGCTGTGGCTGGCACTGTTGAGGGCGCTGTGGCTGGCACTGTTATGAGGGCGCTGTGACTGGCACTGTTATGAGGGCGCTGTGGCTGGCACTGTTATGAGGGCGCTGTGGCTGGCACTGTTATGAGGACTCTGTGGCTGGCACTGTTATGAGGGCGCTGTGGCTGGCACTGTTATGAGGGCGCTGTGGCTGGCACTGTTATGAGGGCGCTGTGGCTGGCACTGTTATGAGGACTCTGTGGCTGGCACTGTTATGAGGGCGCTGTGGCTGGCACTGTTATGAGGGCGCGGTGGCTGGCACTGTTATGAGGGCGCTGTGGCTGGCACTGTTATGAGGGCGCTGTGGCTGGCCCTGTTATGAGGGCGCTGTGGCTGGCACTGTTATGAGGGCGCTGTGGCTGGCACTGTTATGAGGGCGCTGTGGCTGGCCCTGTTATGAGGGCGCTGTGGCTGGCACTGTTATGAGGGCGCTGTGGCTGGCCCTGTTATGAGGGCGCTGTGGCTGGCCCTGTTATGAGGGCGCTGTGGCTGGCCCTGTTATGAGGGCGCTGTGGCTGGCACTGTTATGAGGGTGCTGTGGCTGGCCCTGTTATGAGGGCGCTGTGGCTGGCACTGTTATGAGGGCGCTGTGGCTGGCACTGTTATGAGGACTCTGTGGCTGGCACTGTTATGAGGACTCTGTGGCTGGCACTGTTATGAGGACTCTGTGGCTGGCACTGTTATGAGGACTCTGTGGCTGGCACTGTTATGAGGACTCTGTGGCTGGCACTGTTATGAGGACTCTGTGGCTGGCACTGTTATGAGGGCGCTGTGGCTGGCACTGTTATGAGGGCGCTGTGGCTGGCACTGTTATGAGGACTCTGTGGCTGGCACTGTTATGAGGACTCTGTGGCTGGCACTGTTATGAGGGCTCTGTGGCTGGCACTGTTATGAGGGTGCTGTGGCTGGCACTGTTATGAGGACTCTGTGGCTGGCACTGTTATGAGGGCGCTGTGGCTGGCACTGTTATGAGGACGCTGTGGCTGGCACTGTTATGAGGGCGCTGTGGCTGGCACTGTTATGAGGGCGCTGTGGCTGGCACTGTTATGAGGGCGCTGTGGCTGGCACTGTTATGAGGACTCTGTGGCTGGCACTGTTATGAGGACTCTGTGGCTGGCACTGTTATGAGGGCTCTGTGGCTGGCACTGTTATGGGGACATGATTATGAAGGCCTGTGACTAATTCTTATGTCTTATCTCCTGGCACTGTTGTGGGGTATTGCGGGTGCCCTTATTTAGGATCCCTGTGTTATGATTAGGCTGTGTATATACACGTTGCGTTCCCAATTTATTTTTTGGGTTTTTATAGCCACAATTTTCCAAAATCACACAGTAATTTTTACCTAATTTTTTGGTAAAATTGCGGAAAAAAGCCCTAGACTTCAGTGTATAATACCGCAATTATGCGCTCCCTGTGGCGCACCCGCAGACTGAGCGCTCCGCGCAGCATTTCTCCCCAGCACTACTCTCTGCCATATTATTTTCCAGCGGCAGATTGAATAGACTTCCCCCAAGGTGTGTAAATAGTGCACACGTCTCTGTGTAACGTGCGGACTTAACCCCTTGTTTGCCGATGAAGTATGAGTCAGCTGATTGTCTAATTTGGCACTCTGTGGTACTGTTATGTGGGTGCTGTATGGCAGAATTATGTGGGCACCGTACAAAATGATTAAATGGACTCTATATCCTTTATATGCAAACACTGTATTGCAGTATTAATTGGGAACTGTATGAGAGTGCAGCATTAAATTATTACTCAGACACTATCTAGCAGTATTATGTGGCTACTGTACGGTAGTATTGCTTTTTTATTCATTGGCAGTGTTATATGGGTGCGTATGCAGTATTATGCGGACACTATGCAATTATTAAATGGACATTATGACAGTAGTATGCAAACACTGTTTGGCAGTAGTATAGCAGTATTATGTGGCCACAGTATTGTAGTATTAGGTGGCAACTATATGGCAGTAGTATGAGAGCACTGTAATAAATTGTTATTGGTATACTCACTAGCAGCATGATGTGGACACTGTATGAAATCATAACATGGACATAATGGCAATATTATGCAGACACTGATTGGAAGTTGTGTGGCCATCCTATGAGAGCACTGTATTACATTATTATATTTGACACTATGGCAATATTATGTGTGCATTGGATGGAAGTTGTATGGCAGAATTATTTTTGCCCTATATTAGGTGTGAAATCTATGATAGAATTATGCTAGCATAGATTATATTATGTAGACACTAAATAGCAGTGTGATTTTTGCACTGTAATATATGTGGGCACTGCAGTGCAGTTGTACAGTAGTATGATGAGGGCACAGTATTTTATGTTGGCACTATATGGTAGCTATATAGCAGTATGATGCGGTCATAGTATTATATGTTGGCAGTCACTACATGGTAGTTGTATAGCAGTATGATGTGGGCTCTTGGCACTATATGGTAGTTTTACAGCAGTATTATCTGGGCACAGTATTATATGTTGGTACTACATGGTAGTTATATAACAGTATAATGTGGGTGTTTTGCACTATATGGTAGTTGTATAGCACTATTCTCTGGGCACAGTATTATATGTTGGCACTACATGGTAGTTGTTTAGCAGTATGAGTTGGGCACTGTATTATATGTTGACACTATATGGTAGTTGTATAGCAGAATGATGTGGGCACAGTATTATAGCTGTTTGGCAGTATGAGATGGGCACTGTATTATATGTTGGCACTACATGGTAGTTGTATAGCAGTATAATGTGAGCACAATATGTTGGTACTACTGTCATTTCATTTTATAGCAGTATGATGTAAACATAGTATTATATGCTGACACTATATGGTAGTTGTATAGCATAATGATGTGGGCACAGTATTATAGTTGTTTGGCAGTTTGAGATGGGCACTGTATTATATGTTGGCACTACATGGTAGTTGTATAGCAGTATAATGTGAGCACAATATGTTGGTACTACAGTACTGTAATTTCATTTTATAGCAGTATGATGTAAATATAGTATTATATGCTGATACTATATGGTAGTTGTATAGCAGTATGATGTCGGCAGTTGGCACTATATGGTATTTGTACAGCAGTATTATCTGGGCACAGTATTATATGGTCGCACTACATGGTAGTTGTATTGAAATATAATGTGGACATAGTATTACAGTATATGCTGGCACTATATGGTAGTTGTATAGCAGTATGATGTGCGCACTTGGTACTTTATGGTAGTTGTACAGCAGTATTATATCGCCACAGTTTTATATGTTGGCACTACATGGTAGTTACACACGATTAGCCAAAGGCAACTAGAGGTGCCCTAACTCAAAACCATTAAAACCTTTAATATTATTACGCTAAATATATGACCAATTCTTAAAATTAGCAGATCGGGAAGAACTATTATTAGGTCATTTCTATACTGTATGAACCATTAGGCCGCGAACCTAGGTCCCCTGTTAATATCCTTTTATCAATTTCTCCCCTAAATCATCTTATTAAAATCATTTAGCTGCTAGCCTCCCTAACGTTTCACCATGTCTGGCTTCATCAGGGGAGGAAGAGGGACTGAGCCTCATTATAGTCCCAGACCCCTGATGAAGCCAGACATGGTGAAACATGTTGGGGAGGCTGTGAAATTAAACATTGTGTAATGAAACATTGCCCTCTCTCTATGCTTTTGCAGGTCCCTTGCTTCTTTTTAGTGTGTAGGAAACATTCTTATTACGTGCAGAAGTCAAAAACATGCTCACATCTAATATTGTTATCTTGGTAATCATTGTGGGTCCAACCACTGTGACCCCCAATGAATCCAAGAATGGTGTCTGCAGCCTCGTCCTGCGTGGAACGGAGGTGCACATAATCGACCTCCGCTTCATTCATTGTCTATGGGACTGCAGGAAAAAGTGGAGCACAATACTCAGAAGTCCTTTAGGCAATGAATGGACGGGTCTGTGGTCACGCCGGAGTGAGGGAACACTTGGCGTGTGACACAAGAGGAGGGGTAAAGGAAGGCTCTGATAATAGAGCGAGGGGAGTGGGTTCACCTCTGGCTGATCCCTGATCTCCCTATTGTCCCTAGATGGATCCTTCCCCTCCATGAGCGATCACGTGCCTAGGCCCTGGCTAACCCTGGACTAGCCCTGGCTAGTGAGCAGGCCAGCAAGACACTAGTCTTACCTCATTTTTGTCTTTATGCTAGTAGTAAGGGAGATACATTCAACAAAAACTCCAATTCTTCTCCACCGTATCCACAGGAAATATCACCACAGCTTTCTCCAGAGACAGCTCCTTCACATGTCAGCATAGAATGAACTATAACCGGCATAGGAGAGAGTAAGGGGCGGGTTTATATGGCAGAAGGGAGTGACTGCAGCTGTTATTAACACCTACAAGTCAATCTCAACAGGATAGAAAAGAAAACTTAACCTCTTCAGCACTGAATGGAATTAAATGCACTCCCACTTGGGATAAACAAGTAGCAGGCTTTAAAAAGGATCTGTGATCAACTAAATGCTTTGACCTTCTGATCCTAGATCCCTCTGAGGTCTCAGCAGGGCACACAAGACTTCCTTCTTGGGGGTCTTATTCATTGGAGTGCCAGCAATCAGCAAGTTATCCTTCATGCATAACTTGATTTGGGGGGGGGGGGGTGTAATCATTAAAAATGCAGGAGGACTGCTGTAGACTGGATGCAATTGTATCAAACCCTCAGCTGTGAGAAGTATTAGGTCTTTATAGGTATAAACAAGGAATGTTTCCATTCACTAACAGCAAGCAGTTACCTTGCAAATGAAGAGGAATTGGACAGACAAAGCATATGAGAAAGTTACAGAAGTTTTAGTTATACAGGATGATAACCAATGTGTTCCTCGTCCTCGGTGTATGTGTGTGACTGTCACCCGCCCACTGTACACAAGTGTGGGAGATCCACGTCACTCGCCTCCTGTTCCTGCAGTCAGGCCGGTCCCATGCTCCGCACACAATGTGTGCATAGCACAATGCTGCTTTCCCTCATTTATAGCCTGCAATGACTGTAATGGATGCCTGGCAGGCGTTATAACAGGGTGTCAGGGGTCTGTAACTCGTGGTACTACATCTGTGCAGCCATGCTGGGAGTTGTAGTTCCACAAGCCCTGGAGTGCTGTTAATTGCTCACTGCTTGCTACCAAATATAGCCCAAGAAGGGTCCTTTGAATATAATACCGCTATACTGCACTCAAACGTAATACCACTATCCTGTACTTATAGGGTAAATAATACCACTGTCATACACTTATACAGTACAGACCAAAAGTTTGGACACACCTTCTCATTCAAAGAGTTTTCTTTATTTTCATGTAGATTCACATTGAAGACATCAAAACTATGAATTAACACACGTGGAATGAATTACTTAACAAAAAAGTGTGAAACAACTGAAAATATGTCTTATATTCTAGGTTCTTCAAAGTAGCCCCCTTTTGCTTTGATTACTGCTTTGCACACTCTTGGCATTCTCTTGATGAACGTCAAGAGGTAGTCACCGGAAATGGTCTTAAAACAGTCTTGAAGGAGTTCCCAGAGATGCTTAGCACTTGTTGGCCCTTTTGCCTTCACTCTGCGGTCCAGCTCACCCCAAACCATCTCGATTGGGTTCAGGTCTGGTGACTGTGGAGACCAGGTCATCTGGCGTAGCACCCAATCACGCTCCTTCTTAGTCAGATAGCCCTTACCCAGCCTGGAGGGGTGTTTGGGGTCATTGTCCTGTTGAAAAATAAATGATGGTCCAACTAAACGCAAACGGGATGGAATAGCACGCCGCTGCAAGATGCTGTGGTAGCCATGCTGGTTCTGTATGCCTTCAGTTTTGAATAAATCCCCAACAGTGTCACCAGCAAAGCCCCCCCCACACCATCACACCTGCTCCTCCATGCTTCACGGTGGGAACCAGCCATGCAGAGTCCATCCGTTCACCTTTTCTACAAAGACACGGTGGATGGATCCAAAGATCTCAAATTTGGACTCATCAGACCAAAGCACAGATTTCCACTGGTCTAATGTCCATTCCTTGTGTTCTTTAGCCCAAACAAGTCTCTTCTGCTTGTTGCCTGTCCTTAGCAGTGGTTTCCTAGCAGCTATTTTACCATGAAGGCTGCTGCACAAAGTCTCCTTTTAATAGTTGTTCTAGAGATGAGAAGGTGTGTCCAAACTTTTGGTCTGTACTGTATAATACTACTATGCTACACAGAAAATTTTACTGCAATATCACACAAAAAATAATACAGCTATACTCACTCATACATTACCAGAATACTACACACATACATAGTACTGCTATACTGCACACTGTGGGATTACAGCTCACTCAGGTGTGTGTTGAGGTAGACTCATGTGGGCTGGTTTATTCCATCTTTATAAACTGTTCCACAGGATAAACATCAACGCGCTTCTTCCAGGTACATAGTAGCAAAGAGAAAAATAAAATAAAGCGTCCATAGGTGCTGCAGGTACTGCTTTAAGAGGAGTCCCACCGCTGGAGGTCTGCACACCTCCACACACAGACACTGGCTGGGATTACAGGTCTCCATTTTACTTGAAGTACGACACCCCAGGGTGGCAAGATGTGAGCAGTAGTGATGGGTTAACCCGCCGATATCCAGAATCAGTGGGTACAACTGAATATTTTGAAAAAAAAATGGTTCGGGACTGGAATTCATTCCGGATATCTGGTCGAACACCGATCCCCATGTAAGTCCATAGGGCCCCGAATAATGCACTTTACAATGGTGGTAGAAAGGGCTAGAGGAATTAGACCAGGCACGTTATACTTGCTGAGTCTCCTGCATGGCAATAACACTTCTTCCAGGGCCGCTAATTAGCCTCATAAATATTCACTGCGTCCGCCGCCCTCAGACCCGCCCACAGACAGTCCCGATGTCTTTGATTGGTTGCAATCAGACTGCACCCCCAGCCTGTGTGCCAGCGTCTGACCGCTTGGAATCACAAACGTTGTCTACGTCCCTATAGTGGTGCAAAAATAAACAATTAAAAAATTGGTGTAGGGGTGTCCCCATATTATAGCATACGGCTATAGGCTACAGCTCACAGCCATGTGCTTGTCTTGGCTGTGTATCAATATAAGAGGAACCCAATGTGTCTTTTTTTTTTTTATTATTATTATTATTATTTAAATAATTAAATAACGGCATTTAGTCCACTCCGATTTTCATACCCAGCCATGATAAAGCTGACAGCTGGAGGCTGGTATTATCAGGCTGTGGAGGGCCATGCTTACTGAACCCTCAGCCTAAAAATAGCAGTCTACAGCTGCCTAAAATTGTCGCATCCGTTGGATGTGACAATCCTGGCACTTTACCCAGTTCATCCCGATGCGGTGGCAATCGGGGTAATATGAGGGGTTAATGACAGCTCACAGCTGCCACTAAGCCCTGGATTAGTAATGAGAGGCTTCTCTGAGAACCCCCCCCCCCCCCCCCACACCAATTACTAATCTGCAAGTGAAAAGAGATAAATACAAACACTTAATATATCCTTTATTTCAAATAAAATGCAAAAACACCCTCTTTCACCCCTTCATTCACCCAAAATACCCAGGTCCGACGTAATTCACACGAGGTCCCACGAAGATCCTGGCTCTGCATGCGGACACAGAACATATCCGCACGCTGTGGTTCCAGGCAGAGAATGACAGGGCCTCAGCTGTGAGTGGTGACATCAGTCAGTTTATCTGCGGTCACAGCTGGAGGTTCTCACAGTCCTCCACCTGTGACTGCAGGTAAGCTAACCTCAGGTGACCTCATTGCACTCAGTTACTTCACCTCAGGTGAGCTGAGTTCATAGACCCAGATCTCCTGGCAGGAAACCGCATTTTTATGCCGAGATTGTCAGATTTGGTGCTGAAATTTATACACCATATTCCTGCACCATATCTGCATCTTTTGGGGGGGTTGCCAGGAGATGTATGCAGGAATATGGTGTATAAACGTCAGCACCAAATATGCATCTCTTGGCAAGTAAATTGCACAAAAACAGTTTTGATGCCGTTTTGTTGTGGTTTTCTGCCAGGAGATGGAGCTAAGCTGTTTATTTACTTTACCCCTGTTTGTGTTCTCTGTGTATTTTTTAGAACTTAGTGAGGTTGACTAAGTGCTCATCCCATCTGTTCCCTACCTAGGGCCCAGTTCTAGGGTCAGTCAGGGTCAAGTATCCTGCTCGGTGCATAGGTGCGGAACATATCTAGAGTGGTCAGGGAAGCCAGGGGCCAGTGGTAGGTTTGATCAGGGTTCACCATCTCCCCCTTCATAAGACACAGGGTTTCCTTCTACCTTTCCCTCCATTTTTGCCGTTCACTTCTTATTTCCCCATACTTAGCGTGACAGCTACATAGTACTGCTTCATCACACACATACATAACACCGCTATATTACATGCATATATAGTTCTGGTATTATACACACAAGCATATTACTGCTCTCATACATAGTACTGCTTCATCACACACATACATGTCGCGGGCGGAGGAGGGGACGCTGCGCTCTCCCACTGCTCGGGTCCGGCTGCCGCTGCTGCTGCGGCCTCTGCTGCTCGGTGGCTCGAGCGATGGGCCGGATCCCGGGGACTCGAGCAGCGCTCCTCGCCTGTGAGTGAAAAGGGGATTGGTTTTGGGGATTTATTGTCCGTGACGCCACCCACGGTTGTGGTGATTGTGTGGACACCACCGCTGCTCTGTATGGGGATCCCGGGAGCGGTGACAGGGAGCAGCTTTGTTGTTATTTCTCCCCTCCGTGGGTAGGGGGTTGGTTGTCCCGGGGCCCGGTGATGGGGTAGGGATGGATGGCAGGCCGGGTGCGGGGCCCGGTGAGGTGCAGGGTCGCGGGGGCAGCGCTGTGCCGTACGGCACGGTGGTACTCACTCAGCCTGAGACGTTGACACAGTTCTCGGTAAAACACACGGCTGGAAAGATGGTTCCCACGGACGGCTGCTGTTGCTTTTCCCCGGTAGTTGGCGGTGACTGTCCCTTTTCCTGCACCTAAGTCAATGTTGGTAGCGATGGATTCCCACCGGTAACCCGCTCCCCGACTTTGATATGGGCCGGAGGAGCCCCTCTTTGCCCGCAGGCGCTGGCCCTGAGAAAACTGGTGCCCTGGCGGTGGCGGTGTCTCTCTACTACGGTTGGACTGTTGCCTTCAATCGGGACTTAGTTGTTGGGAGACCCGGAGGTCCCCTTCACTGACGGATTTGGCAAATCTAGCCTTGCCGGGATCCGAAAGGCCCCTGCCAATGGTGCTGGCTTCTCTTCGTATACCGGTCCGGTACCGCCGGGCCACCACCCGTCCACGGTCCTTTCGGCAACCTCCGATCAGCCTCTCCTGCAGACGGTCACCACCGTCTGCTAACCTTGCTGTCTCAGTCCGGGGCACACACCCAGACCAACTTCAGGCTTTCAACTGTCACTTTCTCTTCCACCTTAACTCCTCTCTCTTGCTCCTCTACCACTTCACTCCCTAACTAATCTACAACTAACTGCCTGGTTTTCCCGCCTCCAGGGCTGTGAACTCCTCGGTGGGCGGAGCCAACCGCCTGGCCCACCCCCTGGTGTGGGCATCAGCCCCTGGAGGAAGGCAACAAGGATTTCTGGTGTAGCTTCGGTGTACCTATCCGGGGTGTAGGGTGTGGTGGTGTCATTACCTGTGACCCCTGGCTTGCCCAGGGCGTCACATACATAATGCTGCTATATTGCACAAATACATATAAGCACTATAATACACATATACACAGGATTGTAATACCGCACAGATACAAAGTACCGCTATACTGGTGGCAGTTTCATATTGCCAAAACTCTGAAACACAGCACTTTTACAGAGAAAGCAAAGATTGTGGGAAGGTCAAACACACAGATTATTGTCCATTGGCCAAAAGGCTTCCTGCTTCTAGTTGCGCAAAGATGATAGATAGATAGATAGATAGATAGATAGATAGATAGAGGAATAGATAGAGGAATGGATAGATAGATGGATAGATGGATAGATGGATAGATATAAATAAATAATAATAATAATAATAATAGATGGATAGATGGATAGAGGGATAGAGGGATAGAGGGATAGATGGATAGAGGGATAGATATAAATAAATAAATAATAATAATAATAATAATAATAGATGGATAGATGGATAGATGGATAGATGGATAGAGGGATAGAGGGATAGAGGGATAGAGGGATAGAGGGATAGAGGGATAGAGGGATAGAGGGATAGAGGGATAGATGGATAGATGGATAGATGGATAGATGGATAGATGGATAGAGGGATAGATGGATAGAGGGATAGATGGATAGAGGGATAGATGGATAGAGGGATAGAGGGATAGAGGGATAGATAGAGGGATAGATAGAGGGATAGATGGATGGATAGATGGATGGATGGATGGATGGATGGATAGATGGATGGATGGATGGATAGATAGATGGATAAATAGATAGAGGGATAGATAGATGATAGAAAAATAATTAAGGGAGGCAGCACGCCATACATTACAAAAAAAAGACAGACCTTTACTGCCCATATGGTGTGATAGCAACTTTTAAATTTCCAGGAACCTCTCAAGCCTTTTGTGCTGCTCTTATTTTTATATATATGCATAGTCTCGTTATATTGACTGTTTTGAAAGAGTCACAGGAGGCACTATTGAACTAGAATAAACTCGATATAGTTTTTTCTTATTTTAGATAAAGCAGATAGCTGGGGGCTGGTATTATCAAGCTATGAAGGTCCATGGTTATTTGGACCTTCCCAGCCTACAAATAGCAGCCCACAGCTGCCCCAGAAGTGGCATATGCATTAGATAAGCCAATTCTGGCGCTTTGCCCGACTCTTCCCAATTGCACTGGTATGGTGGCAATCAGGATAATACTTTTGGGGTTGATTTTCGCTGTGTAGAGTCAGCTGGTGTCAAGCCCTGGTGGTAGTAATGGAAATATAGTGCAGTGCTTTGCAAAAGTATTCGGCTTCCTTTGAATTTTTCAACCTTTTCCCACATTTCAGGCTTCAAACATAAAGATAAAAATGTTAATGTTCTGGTGAAGAATCAACAACAAGTGGACACAATTGTGAAGGTGAACGAAATTTATTGCTTATTTTAAACTTTTTAAAAAATAAATAACTGTATAGTGGGGCGTGCAATATTATTTATCCCCTGTAAGTTAATACTTTGTAGCGCCACCTTTTGCTGCGATTATAGCTGGGGTATGTGTCATTTATCAGTGCTGATTCATGATAGAAATCGTTTATCCATGAGAAGCTTTAGATTAGGATGTTTTTTTGCACTCTAAAAAAAAAATGGCCATTCACTGACATCAATCCCAGAGATTGTGAAGCAGCTCAGTTACTTGTGCACATTACCTGTTGTACCTGTTTGTCCTGCTCTGTGCAGCGTGATAATTTACCAGTGTGCAGTAGGTCACTCGTCTAGTGTGGTAACGACATTCACTAAATGACCCCCCTAAGAGGTAATTTGGGCACCCCCCACACCAGACCGCCCTGCCTGGTGCAGTCACAAGGACAGGTGCTCCTCTTGGCCAAATTAAATGAAAAATGGTGCGAATCTCCAGCAATTACATTTACAATCTGAATGTAAATAGTTTTTTCCCCTCTTTTTCTTTATAATCACAGCTTGTCAGTTCTTTCTGCAAAATCCCGTATGGGTTTCTGTCATCATTTACAATGCAAGAGTGAAATCTGCAATAAAAAAATCCAAAACAAATACACAGTGTGTGAACGTAGCCCTAGACCGGGGTGACGCGGGCAGATTTCACAGTGACCCCGGCTCTCCCAACCTGAACTTACTGTCTCATAGACAAATATTAGCTGTAATTTTAGGCCGGGGGAACTTGCGGACTGTCCGGGTATTAGGGTCTGACGGTGAAATATGCCCCTTTGAACTGCGTTTATACGTTGCGTATTTGGTGCAGATTTCCCACATTAACCCCCAAAAGTGAGTGACTATGTGGCCCCCAAGGGCCCTTTATAAAGCTAGAGCAGGCCCTGGATTAGATAATCTCTAGTGATGTTGTTTATAACAAAAATGGGATATATCTAAAAAGTTATGAAGGTTGAACAGATGAGATTGTAAATTCCTCTTCAATAATGTGATGATTATGATGATGATAATATACTGACATATTATATTATATATATATATATATATATATATATATATATATATACAGTGTATACTGCTCAAAAAAATAAAGGGAACACTTAAACAACAGAATGGTATTTTAGTGTTCCCTTTTTTCTGAGCTATATATATGCTTATATATATTAACAGTGCTTAAATATATATTTACTTTTAGTTTATATATATATATATATATATATATATATATATATATGTATATATAATATATATATATATATATATATATATACCACATATATACTTTTATATATATATATATATATATATATATATATACACACACACATGTACTGATATAGATATGCTATACGTGTGTATGTGTGTGTGTGTGTGTGTGTGTGTATATATATATATATATATATATATATATATATATATATATAGACATATATATTTATATATTTTTTTTTATATATATATATATATATATATATATATATATATATATATATATATATATACACATGGCATATCTATATCAGTACATCATCATCATATCATGGAGAAGGAATTTACAGTCTGATCTGTTCAACCTTCATAACTATATATATATATACATTGCCTTTCATGGTTTCTATGGCAATCGAATATCTTTATTGATAATGATCATTTTATACACTGTATCACTCAGACTTAAATACGGCGACACCTAGCGACAAAACTCTGTTCATGCAGTTATTTCGCGCATGCGCATTAGGGTTCGCACTGGTTTCCTTCCATCGGCTTTCGTTATAGACGCATGCGTATCGAGTAATAAGTGACGCATGCGCGATAAGCTTCCGCTGGTTTGAGGCGCATGCGTGCTGGTTGATGCCCGTCCACGGATGTAAATAATATCCGTGCCTATAACAACTGCGCCCGCGCTGCCATGACGAGGCCTCCTCTGACCGCCGTCTGCTTCCTCCTCAGGTCTCTGAAGAGAAGGTGAAAGGAGAAAAAAAAAAATGGACGGTCACAACTAGTAAGTGATGAGGCTGTGTGCTGTGTCAGAGCATTTCAGGTGTCAGCTGCGACTTTTGTGCGTTTTTTAAACAGTTTTGATACAATATTATATGACAATGTTTATTTCTGACTTTATTCACCATTTACATCCCATAATCGCCGTCTCAGGTGGCGCTCGCCCGCCATTATCTATTATTTCGCTCACTGTGGCGGTGTACAAGCGCGAGGCGGTGCAGATTTGCTCTTTAACCCCTTAATGGCCAATGTTCTACCCTCCCCCAAGAGCCGAAATTATATTTTAAGATTTTTGTATTTTTTTTTTAAGCTTTTTGGGGTTTTTTTTGTTTTTTTTTCTGTTTTTACAGGGCTAATTTCCCCCAAGTGCCAGAACCTTTTGTTTTAATATTTTGTTGTTTTGTTTTTTTTTTATTTATTTTTTCCAGGACTAGTTTTTCATTTGGAAAGACGCCGTAAAAAATTCGTGTGAGGAAATGTTGAAGAAAAAAAAAAAGAAAAAATGGGACTCCGCCATTTTATTTATTTATTTATTTTTTTTGTTCTTTGTGTTTTTCCATTATTCATTGTGCGGTTGAAAAAAAAAAAAAAAACCACTGAAAAATCTGATTTACCAGTCAGTGCAGTTACAGCGGTACTGAACTTAGAGTATGTTCACACTTCTTTTTTTTTTTTTTTTTTAAGTGGTTAAAAATAAACCCATGCAAAATAATCCCATTTAATTGCAATAGAGGAATTATTTCGGCTTTTTTCCAGAATTTTTTTTATTTTTAATTTGGGTGGAAACTTTAAAATCCTCCTCAAAAAACTATTGGGAAAACAATTCAATTTTATCTCTAAATTTTTAACCGATAAGGTTTGTTTTTTTGTTTTTTTTTTTGGCTTTTTTTTCCCTGAAGAGGTTTTAAAAAACAAAAAAAAAACAAAATAAAACAAACGAATGAATAATAAAGTGCAGGTTACATTTTGTTTTATATTATTTTTTTTATTTTATTTATTTATTTATTTATTTATAGCAGGTCTTGCTGAAATCTGTTCCAAAATAAGCAGTGTCCAATCCAAAGGCAGGAAAAAAAAAATATTTTAAAAAGTCTTCCAAAAACACGTCAGGAAAAAGTAAACTCAAAAAAAACTTCCCCTACAAACAAAGGTGTTTTTTCTTTTGCGGTTTCTGCTTTAAAAATTTTAATTTTTGTGCTTCTGGGGATAAAAAACAAACAAACAAACCTCAATGTGAGCAGAGCCTTGGCTGTTCACATGTTCAGGAGTGTTTTAAATGCTTCAAGCTTTCAATAAAAAAAAATAAAAAATAAAATACTAAGGCCATGTACCCACATTGCGCTTTTATGTGCATGTTTTATTAGGAAAAAAGCAGCTGAAAAAATGCGCATTTTTTTTTTGCGGTTGTGCGTTTTTTCCCATGCTTCTTTTTGTGCATTTCTTAGTCATGGTGACCATGGGGGTTCAGGCGCTGTACCCCCGTGATCGCTGCCGGCTCACCGGCTGCTGTTACAGTTGGGACTCGACTCTCGCAGCCAGGGCAGTTTAACCACCTAAATGCTGTGATCAGTGCGACCGCAGCATTCAGGAGGCAGGGAGAGGAATCGCCTGTCTCTCCCTGGTGATCGGGTCCCTGTAATGCAATCAGAGGGAGCCGATTGCTGCCATGGTAACCCTGGGTCGTCACCATGATGACCCCGGGTTACTGAGGTACAGATCGCCTCACAGACCAGGGCACCTACATTGCAAGGTCCCGCAGTAAAGGCCATGAGGCCTAGGTGCAGGGAACCCCAGTGACAAGATGAACCGAAAACCCCGGTGATCCGCCGACATGAACCCGATTCACCTTGTGATGTCACCGGAGTTTCCTGCTGTAGGTCCCGCAGTAAAGACCACGAGATGAAGCTGCAGGGAACCCCAGTGAGCTCAAAAAAAGCAACGTGGGCATTACACATGCATTATTACTTGCATTTTTCACTGACTCCATTGAAGGCAACTGGTGAAAAAATCAGGAAAAAAGGCAGAAACAATTGAGATTTCAGCAACAAAAACTGCTAAGACAAAAGAAGCAACGTGCGCACAGCAAGTCACGATTCTCATAGACTTTGCTGAGATTTAAAAAAAAAAAAAACAAACAGACATGGAAGAATGCTATAAAAATGCAAAAAAAAAGCCACATGGGCACAAAGCCTAAAGGTTGGAGAGAAGAGAACGCCTATCGCTTCTTTTATCCCCAAATTGGACAACGACCAATCAGAAGGCTACAACAAAAAAAAAACTGCTCCAAAAAGTTTCCAAAGAAGGATAAATATTTTTAGTTTTGGGCAACTTTGCGTGCAACAGTAATAAATAAATGTTGTTTTTTTTTATTTTATTTTTTTTTTTACATTTTGATACTTACATTTTGTTAAAAATTCTGACTTTTTTTTTATACTTTTTTTTTTTTTTTAAAAAAAAATATTTTCTACATTCTCCCCTTTTTAAGTGAGCTGAACCTGCGATCATTTCCATGTACGTTGACTTCCTACATTGAAGTCCAGCCACAGGAGGTCTAACATGGCAGACACAAGGGGTCTTCATTAATAATAATAATAATAATAATCTTTATTTCTATAGCTATTATTATTATTATTATTATTATTAATGAAGACCCCTTGTGTCTGCCATGTGATACCTCCTGTAGCTGGACTTCAATGTAGAAAGTCAATGTACATGGAAACGATCGCAGGTTCAGCTCACTTAAAAAGGGGAGAATGTAGAAAATATTTTTTTTAAAAAAAAGTCAGAATTTTTAACAAAATGTAAGTATCAAAATGTAAAAAAATAAACTTTTTTATTGTTGCACTCAAAGTTGCCCAAAACTAACAGAATATTTATCCTTCTTCTTTGGAAACTTTTTGGAGCAGGTTTTTATTTTTTTTTCATTATGCCTCAGACTGCCATGGAAGCTGATCGGCGCCCCACAGGGGGTCAGTAAGTGGCATGGCCATCAAAATTGACACCCACCATGTTGAAGGTTTTTAAACGCTGCCACCACACTTGAAAAAAACATTTAAAGGGTATTCCCATCTTCATGGACCTTTTTATTAAAAAATTCCAGTTATTCTTGAGATCTAACAGTAATTTTCTAGCTCGTTGCCGTAGAGACCGACCATCGCTGCTCAGCAGCAGAACAGGTGCAGCGCTTACAAGCTCTTTTTCTATTGACTTTTTTGTAGCCAGCCATGATCGCCAGAGCGCGCTGTTGACTCCTAATCCCGGCTAACTTCATCGCTGCGGTGGTCGGTCACTAAGGCAACAAGCTGTAAATTAGAGAAAAGTGTTAATATCCCAATAACGGCTGGAAATTTAAATAAGTGCTTTGTGTTTACAAACACTGTGCGATAATATCCATGTATGAAGACGGGAATAACCCTTAGGCCCTGTGCGCACTAGGCCGTTTTACCCGCGGTTTTGCTGCGGAAATTTCTTGAGACATGTTTGGAATCTTTCTGCAGACATTTCCCAGCAAAACCTATGGGAAAAAAAAATAGCTGTGCGCACGCTGCGTTTTTTTCTCAAGAAAATTCTTTGTGAAGATTTTCTTGAGAAAATTTCTCGAGAAAATGTGCATGTCACTTCTTTTCTGCAGGTAGCTGCGGAATACCCCCGGTATTTCACTCCATTCATTGTAATGTAATCGCGAAATACCGCGGGTATACCGCAGGTAGCAAATGATGTGCAGTATACCCCCGGTATAGCCGCGATTTACCTGCAGTAATGCACATCGCTGCCTGCGGTTTTGCAGGAAGTGATGTCATTATGCCAGGAAGAGGAGGCGGAGCAGAGTAAACACACACGTCACACTCCCTGGACGCCGCACGGAAGCACTTCCGTATGACCTCCAGGTGCCCGTGCAGTCTGTGTCCTGCTCCAGCCCCGCCGCTGCCTGCACTGCAGTGTCAGTGTCTGCCAGCAGTATCAGCTGCTTGTCACGCTGCAGTGTGTGCAGCCGCGGGAATGCCGAGCGCTGCTGTCAGGAGGTGAGATGAGATCATTACCTGCTGTGACGATCTCCTGCCTCCTGACGTCACCGCGGTCACTGCTGTCTATGCCCGTCTCGCGAGCGGCCCGAGACTGTCACTAGCGGTGACGTCATGGGCTCTCGCGATACTGCTGACAACGAGGCGGGCATAGAAGTCAGTGACAGCGCTGACGTCAGCAGTACAGGAGATGATCACAGCAGGTAATGATCTCATCTATCCTCCTGACAGCAGCGCTCGGCATCCCCTGCAGTGACCTGGGCTATTGATGTTAGCTCAGGTCACTGCATTGCTCTCCCAGCCAATGAGGAACATTCAGTTCTTCATGGACTGGGACAGTGACTATGGTATGGATCGCCGTGGGACGCCCCCCCCCCCTTATTGGACTACGCCGGACGTGGAATTGATTGTTCTTATCAATAAATTGGTGAAAGAGGGAATGTGGGTAGTGTTTTTTTTTTTTCTTTTTTCAAATAAAACATTTTTTGTTGACTATTTTATATTTCTTACTGACTGGGTTTGTGATGTCAGGTATCTGATAGACGCGTGACATCACGAACCCCAGGGCTTGATGCCAGGTTACATTACACATCTGTCATCAACCCCATATATTACCTCGTTTGCCACCGCACCAGGGCAACGGAATGAGTTGGGGCGAAGCGCCAGGATTGGCACGTCTAATGGATGCGCCACTTCTGGGGCAGCTGCGGCCTGCTATTTTTAAGCTGGGGAGTGTCCAATGATAGTGGACCTCCCTATTCTGAGAATATCAGACCCCAGCTGTCCGCTTTACCTTGGCTGATGATCCAATTTTGGGGGGACCCCATGTTTTTTTGTTTTAAATTATTTATTTAATGTAAAATAACAGCATGGGGTGCCCTCTGTTTTGGATTACCAGCCAAGGTGAAGCTGCCAGCTGTGGTTTGGAGGCTGCAGCCGTCTGCTTTACCCTAGCTGGCTACAAAAATAGGGGAGACCTCACGTCATTTTTTATAATTATTTATTTTTTGGCTAAATACAAGGCTAGGCACCCTTTAGTGCCACATGAAAGTCACTAAAGAGTGCCAACTTAGAAAATGCAAGAGGGTGGGACATTATATAGGTCTTTCTCATCTTTCTATCTATCTATCCCTCTATCTCTCTATCTATTCATCTATCCATCTTTCCCTCTATCCATTATCTGTCTATCTATCGATTTATCTATCTATTATCTATATTATTTATTTCTGTTTAGCATAAAAAAACCGCAGGGACCAACCTGCGGGAAAAAACGCGGCAAAAACGCATGCGTTTTTCCCGCGGATTTGGTGCGGTTTTTTTTTTACCGCAGGTGCGGTAATCTTCAACTCCCAGAAGTTTCTCAAGAAATTTTCTTGAGAAAAATCACTTTTCTAGTGCGCACATAGCCGTACATTGATCTGGCTTCACTGCTCCTTTGCCACTGGGAACTTTGGACTTTAAGAAATAATTGGGGGGTCCCAGCAGAACCCCACCCCCAGGGATCATGCATTTCTCACTTCCCCCCTTTAATAGCTTCTGCCTAGGACTTGTAGTTGTAGTGGATGATTCCGGGCGGATAGAAGGCAGATTCTTAGAGGTGTCATAAGGCGCTGGCTGCTCTGATTTCATGACTTTGCCATCATTTATTTTCTAATATTTTCTCCCTTCCTTTGGTTCCTCACAGTCATTACTCCCGAGAGTTCTACGACCGCTACGCTCAAGGTCAGGAGAAGTCGGTGGTAAATAAGATGCAGCAGAAATACTGGAAGACAAAGCAGACGCTGATTAAAGTTACCGGGAAGAAGGAAGATGAGCACGTCGTGGCCTCGGACTCGGACCTCGATGCCAAACTGGAGGTTGGTGTCCGGGGTTGTGTCATACAATAATGAAATAAAACTGCACCACGCGGGAACATCCAATACAATATTTAACCTGAGAAGCAGCACACACTTTAAAAGTTCAAGCTGTAACCCAGTAACCTTCTTACTGTCAGTATATACACACAGAATGTACTCCATTATATTTAAAATAAATAAAATCATAATATATCTTCTATCTACTGAACATACACATGGATATTACGTATTTGCATAGCAGAGAGCACACACACGAGCAGGGTGTGATTAAAGGGAACCTGTCACCGCCTTAATTTGAGAGCAGCATAATGTAGGGGCAGAGACCCTGATTCTAGCGATGTGTCACTTACTGGGCTGCTGATAAAATCACTGTTTAATCACCAGGAGATTATTATTCAAGGACTACTTGGCGTGCTGCAGGTAGTCCAGGATATTCATGAGCTTTGTATAATTGCTAGATCTGCAGCAGAGAAAACAGTGATTGTATCAAAATGACAGCAAACAGCTCAGTAAGTGACACATCGCTGGAATCAGGGTCTCTGCATCTACATTATGCTGCTCTCAGATGTAGGAGCAAAAACCTGGTGACAGATTCCCTTTAAATGCAGATCTTCTCACATGCATACCCTTTAATGGGGTTCTACCTTTTTAGTCAATGTCCTGAACCAGCTGAGGTTTCTTTGTAAAAAAAAAAAAAAATAAAATATGCCACCGAGCTCACTGATTGGCTGACACTCTGTTGACATGAGGACAGCGACGTAAACTCGCCAGACTTCAGCTGAGGCAGAACATTGTCTGTACAATCCCTTTAACGTAAAAAAGAAAGACTCTGATGTTTGTCAGTCACAGAGCAGTAATCTCTCTGATTTTAAAGGGTTAAAGGTGATAACATAAAACAAAGCTTTATAGCCCCCTCACCTGCAGTCAGTAGTAAATTGTGTTATTACAGTTTATACTCGTTTAGTGTAATAGAACGACATATAGAAAACAATATAAATTCTCCACAGGGCATGCATTACATTACTGATCATGAGTTACCTCCTGTATTATACTCCAGAGCTGCACTCACTATTCTGCTGGTGCAGGCACTGTGTACATACATTACATTACTGATCCTGTACTGATCCTGAGTTACCTCCTGTATTATACTCCAGAGCTGCACTCACTATTCTACTTGTGCAGTCACTGTGTATATATATTACTGATCCTGAGTTACATCCTGTATTATACTCCAGAGCCGCACTCACTATTCTGCTGGTGCATTCACTGTGCACATACATTACATTACTGATCCTGTACTGATCCTGAGTTACCTCCTGTATTATACTCCAGAGCTGCATTCACTATTCTGCTGGTGCAGGCACTGTGTACATACATTACATTACTGATCCTGTACTGATCCTGAGTTACCTCCTGTATTATACTCCAGAGCTGCACTCACTATTCTACTTGTGCAGTCACTGTGTATATATATTACTGATCCTGAGTTACATCCTGTATTATACTCCAGAGCCGCACTCACTATTCTGCTGGTGCATTCACTGTGCACATACATTACATTACTGATCCTGAGTTACATCCTGTATTATACTCCAGAGCTGCATTCACTATTCTGCTGGTGCAGGCACTGTGTACATACATTACATTACTGATCCTGTACTGATCCTGAGTTACCTCCTGTATTATACTCCAGAGCTGCACTCACTATTCTGCTTGTGCAGTCACTGTGTATATATATTACTGATCCTGAGTTACATCCTGTATTATACTCCAGAGCCACACTCACCATTCTGCTGGTGCATTCACTGTGCACATACATTACATTACTGATCCTGTACTGATCCTGAGTTACATCCTGTATTATACTCCAGAGCTGCACTCCCTATTCTGCTGGTGGAGTCACTGTGTATTTACATTACATATCCTATATTACACTCCAGAGCTGCACTCCCTATTCTGCTGGTGCAGTCACTGTGTATATATATATTACTTATCCTGAGTTACATCCAGTATTATTCTCCAGAGCTGCACTCAGTATTCTGCTGGTGCAGTCACTGTGTACATACATTACATTACTGATCCTGAGTTACCTCCTGTATTATACTCCAGAGCTGCACTCACTATTCTGCTGGTGCAGTCACTGTGTACATACATTACATTACTGATCCTGAGTTACCTCCTGTATTATACTCCAGAGCTGCACTCACTATTCTGCTGATGGAGTCACTGTATTACATTACTTATCCTGTACTGATCCTGAGTTACCTCCTGCATTATACTCCAGAGCTGCACTCACTATTCTGCTGATGGAGTCACTGTGTACTTACCTTTTTTCCAGCTTTTCCACTCTATCCAGCGGACGTGTATGGAGCTGCTGAAGGTGATAGAGCAGTATCAAAAAAGGATTTGTTGTAAGTGTTTCTATGTTTCTCTCTCTATTCTACAATCTGTGTGTAGCTCCCTCTTGTGGATAAAGTAGATAATGCAATTCCTAGCTCCTGGTTTACATACTGGACTGTGTATAACATTTCCTTACCAAATGGTTGTGATCCAGTTATAGCATCATATATGCAGAGAACAGATGAGTATTGAGCTGTATGTTCATGGCGGTCGTGCTTACCTGTATATAAGGTGTGCTGGGCAACGGAACATGGAGGGCACACAACATGTAAATCCTAAAACCGAGCAATCGCTATTGATAGTGTCTGTAAAGTGCTGTGGAATTAACGGTGCTGTATAAGTGAGCTAAACAAATTGTGAATAACTCTCTCCCATGCTGCAGACGTTTCTTCACTGTCCGCTGTTGAGCTGTACCCTCTAGAACACAAGGCTGTGTCATTTTAGTCAGTACATGCTGAGATTTGCAGTGTTACAGCCGTAGGTTGCAGTTCAGCCAATGTGGTATAATAATTTTATTTTTCCCATATTTTTTTTTTTCTTCTTTAATTTTCCTTTTTAGTTTTATCTCAAGAGGAGAACGAACTGGGGAAATTTCTCCGCTCCCAGGGATCTCAAGATAAAACAAGGGCTGGAAAAATAATGCAAGCCACGGGAAAGGCGCTCTGCTTCTCTTCACAACAGCGGTAAGCGGCACTTTAGGCCCGTTGCACACATCCGGCATTTCGCCGGATCCGGCACGCATGCAGTAGAGTACATTCATTTACAGTGGAAGCACGACACCATGCGGTTGTGTGCTTCATGCACAACCGCATTTGTCTGCACGGTGTCGCGCTTCCACTGTAAATGAATGTACTGTACTGCATGCGTGCCGGATCCGGCGAAATGCCGGATGTGTGAATTGGGCCTTACAGAGCACTCGCGGGTTTTTAAGACAAGCCAGATAACACACGGCCAACACCGAGAGGGGATCCAGCAGTCCGTGTAGGTCGTCTTTTTTATTGTTTCAAATGCATGAAAAACTGTGCCAAAAACTGCACCGGTTATACCAGCCGTAGGCTATGTTCACATTGTGTGTTAACATATGTTCAGTGGCTCTGTGAGGGCTTACGTCCAAAGCCCCGCAAAGCAGGATTCAGGTGTATGCACTGTTGGGCCACTGAAAGAGTCATCATTTTCAGCCCTATACACCTAGTTGCTGCTGACACCAAGACGTAGTCTACTGGTGCGTCACTCAACGGTGCCCCTAGTGAAGGTGAGTATCAGGTATTTTCATTTTATGATGCGCACTGGAGCAATTAAAGAGGTTGTCTACTCCTTTTACATTGATGGCCTAGCCTTAGGATAGGTCATCCGTGTCTGATCAGCGGGGTACGAAACCCAGCATCCCCGCCGAACAACTGGTTTTGGTGGCAGCAGTAGGCACCCGAAAATGCTCAGTTCTGGAACTTCTCCATCTCCAGGTACTGCACATCCGCCTCCTATTGATTTGAATGTGATGCAGATGTGCAGTACCCGGCTGCGAACGCTATCAGTTGACTGGGCAGATCCAGAACTGATCACTTTCTGCTGCCAACACTAAGATCAGCTGATCGGTGGGGGTGCCGGGTGTTGGACCCCGGCCGATCAGACATTGATGACCTATCCTAGTTATAGGCCATCAATATAAAAGTAATGGACAACCACTTTAAGAAGGACAACCACTGAAATGTTGAGCACATGGCCTTACGGGCTTTTTTTTTTTCCCCTAAACATTCAACTTTTATGGAATCTGTGATCATAAAATAGCTGAAAAGACAGAAAAAGAGCTCCTTCAAGCAATTTTCACTTAAGGTCTCATTCAGATGTCCGTGATAATCGGTCTGCATAGGGACCACAATGCACTGACTGAGCGCAGGTCTCCTGACCCGAACCAAACAGCGTCATAACCCTATATAAGATGGTTCAGATTCTAGAGACCTGCTCTCAGTCCGTGCATTGTGGTCCCTGTGCAGACCGATTATCACGGACATCTGAATGAGCCTTTAGGCCCTGTGCCCACGTAGCGTATTTTCATTCAATTACGCTGCGTTCTGCACCGCAGTGTAACTGCATGTGTCCTGTGTCCCAAGCACAATCTATGAAGATTGTGGCTAATCCATGCCTATGTGGCGTATTAGAACGCAGCGCTTCGGCTGCTCCCAAAGCGCTGCGCTTCAAGAAGTGACATGTCACTTCTTTCTTTGTCGCTCCATTGGGAGACCCAGACAATTGGGTGTATAGCTTCTGCCTCCGGAGGCCACACAAAGTATTACACTCAAAAGTGTAACCCCTCCCCTCTGCCTATACACCCTCCCGTGCATCACGGGCTCCTCAGTTTTATGCTTTGTGTGGAAGGAGGCACACATCCACTCACACATCTCCATTTTAGTCAGCAGCAGCTGCTGATTGTATCGGTTGGAAGAAAAGAGGGCCCCTCACAGGGCCCCCGGCATGCTCCCTTCTCACCCCACTAAGTCGGCGGTGCTGTTAAGGTTGAGGTACCCATTGCGGGTACGACGGCCGGAGCCTCATGCCGTGTTTCCTTCTCCATCCCTGAGGGCTCTGGTAGAAGTGGGATCCGAAGCGGTCATCCAGGTTCTGGGACCGTGCTCCCTCCGCAGCCCCTGAGGGAATCTGCTGGACAGGAGCTTATCTATCCTCAGGGACAGGGCCCTGCATCCACGAGGTACTCTGTGTCCCCATGGGGACTGTGTAGGGAGCGCCTGGTTTACGGACGCCGCAACTGACTGCTGAAATGAGGCCACGGGAGCGTTTTTTGCCCCGGCTTTTGCAGCCGTGTGGGCACTCCAAGCGATCTCAGCTTGTCTGGCTGAGATTAATGCGGTCACACGTACGTCTACCCCGCAGGTTGCATCTTTAACCTCGCAGGCGTCGGCGTTTTCTTCCTACGCCATGAACGCAGTCCTAGACTCTGCTAGCCGTACAGCGGTGGCATCCGCTAATTCTGTTGCAGTCCGCAGGGCCATGTGGCTGCGCGAATGGAAGGCAGACTCGGCTTCCAAGAGGTTCTTAACCGGTTTGCCGTTTTCTGGCGAGAGATTGTTTGGCGAACGATTGGACGAGATTATTAAGGAATCCAAGGGAAAGGACTCCTCCTTACCCCAGTCCAAACCTAAGAGACCTCAGCAACGAAAAATACAATCGAGGTTTCGGTCCTTTCGTCCCTCCGCCAAGCCAAAGTCCTCTTCGTCCAATAGACAGGACAAAGACCAGAGGAACTCCTATGCGTGGCGGTCTAAGTCACGCCCCCAAAAGACCGCCGGAGGCACTGCTTCCAAGGCGGCCTCCTCATGACTCACGGCATCCCCGAACCGCATCCTCGGTCGGTGGCAGGCTCTCCCGCTTTCGCGACGCCTGGTGGCCACATGTTCAAGACCGATGGGTGAGAGACATCCTGTCTCACGGTTACAGGATAGAGTTCAGCTCTCGTCCTCCGACTCGTTTCTTCAGAACCTCCCCGCCCCCCGCGCGAGCAGACTCACTTTTTCAAGCAGTGGACGCTCTGAAAAAAGGAGTCGTGACCCCCGTTCCCACTCAGGAACAGGGTCGCGGTTTTTACTCCAACTTATTCGTGGTGCCAAAGAAAGACGGATCATTCCGTCCCGTTCTGGACCTCAAATTGCTCAACAAACACGTGAGCACCAGACGATTCCGGATGGAATCTCTCCGCTCGGTCATCGCCTCGATGTCACAAGGAGACTTCCTCGCATCGATCGACATCAAGGATGCCTATCTCCATGTGCCGATCGCACCAGAACATCAACGCTTTTTGCGTTTCGCCATCGGGGACGAACACCTTCAGTTCGTGGCATTGCCCTTCGGCCTGGCGACAGCCCCACGGGTTTTCACCAAAGTCATGGCATCCGTTGTGGCGGTCCTGCATTCTCACGGGCACTCGGTGATCCCTTACTTAGACGATCTCCTAGTCAGGGCACCTTCTCGGGCGGCGTGTCAACACAGCCTTACCGTCGCTCTGGCGACCCTCCAGCAGTTCGGGTGGCTCATCAACTTCCCAAAATCCAAGTTGACACCGACCCAATCTCTGACCTATCTAGGGATGGAGTTTCATACACAGTCAGCGGTAGTCAAGCTACCGCTGGACAAACAGCTGTCACTGCAGGCAGGGGTGCAATCTCTGATTCAGACTCAGTCACACCCCTTGAGACGACTCATGCACTTCCTGGGGAAGATGGTGGCAGCGATGGAAGCAGTGCCCTTCGCGCAATTCCATCTGCGCCCGCTCCAGTGGGACATTCTCCACAAATGGGACAGGAGGTCGACTTCCCTCGACAGGAACGTCTCTCTTTCCCTTGCAACAAAGACGTCTCTTCAGTGGTGGCTTCTTCCCACTTCTCTATCACAGGGAAAATCCTTCCTGCCCCCAACCTGGGCTGTGGTCACCACGGACGCGAGCCTGTCAGGGTGGGGAGCGGTGTTCCTCCATCACAGGGCTCAGGGAACCTGGACTCCGATAGAGTCTTCCCTTCAGATCAATGTCCTGGAGATAAGGGCAGTGTATCTGGCCCTATTGGCTTTCCAGCAGTTGCTGGAGGGCAGGCAGATCCGTATCCAGTGGGACAACGCCACTGCCGTCGCATACATCAACCACCAAGGCGGCACGCGGAGTCGTCAAGCCTTCCAAGAAGTCCGGCGGATTCTGCAGTGGGTGGAAGCCACAGCATCCACCATCTCCGCAGTTCACATACCGGGCGTAGAAAACTGGGAAGCAGACTTTCTCAGTCGCCAGGGCATGGACGCAGGGGAATGGTCCCTGCACCCAGAAGTGTTTCGAGAGATCTGTTGCCGCTGGGGAACGCCGGACGTCGATCTCATGGCGTCACGGCACAACAACAAGGTCCCGGCCTTCATGGCACAATCTCTAGATCACAGAGCTCTGGCGGCGGACGCATTAGTTCAGGATTGGTTGCAGTTTCGACTGCCTTATGTGTTTCCTCCGCTGGCAATGCTGCCCAGAGTACTACGCAAGATCAGGTCCGACTGCCGTCGCGCCATTCTCGTCGCTCCAGACTGGCCGAGGCGGTCATGGTACCCGGATCTGTGGCATCTCACGGTGGGTCAGCCGTGGGCGCTGCCAGACCGCCCAGACTTGCTGTCGCAAGGGCTGTTTTTCCATCTGAATTCTGCGGCCCTCAACCTGACTGTGTGGTCATTGAGTCCTGGCTCCTAGCGTCTTCAGGGTTGTCTCAGGATGTCATTGCCACTATGAGACAGGCCAGGAAACCGACGTCCGCCAAGATCTATCACAGGACTTGGCGGATTTTCTTGTCCTGGTGTTCTGATAAAGGTTTTACTCCCTGGCCTTTTGCCTTACCCACTTTTCTTTCCTTCCTTCAATCCGGAATGGATAAGGGGTTGTCACTTAGTTCTCTCAAAGGGCAAGTATCGGCACTCTCAATATTCTTTCAAAAGCGCCTGGCCAAGCTTCCGCAGGTCCGCACGTTCCTGCAGGGAGTTTGCCACATAGTCCCACCTTACAAGCGCCCGCTTGAACCCTGGGACCTTAACAGGGTGCTAACGGCTCTTCAGAAACCGCCTTTTGAGCCGCTGCGGGATGTCTCCTTATCACGTCTTTCGCAGAAAGTGGCATTTCTAGTAGCAGTTACTTCACTCCGAAGAGTGTCGGAGCTTGCAGCACTGTCATGCAAAGCCCCCTTCCTGGTTTTTCACCAGGATAAGGTGGTTCTGCGTCCTGTTCCGGAATTTCTCCCTAAGGTGGTATCGCCTTTTCATCTCAATCAGGATATCTCCTTACCTTCATTTTGCCCTAATCCAATTCACCGCTTTGAAAAGGATTTGCACTCATTAGATCTAGTGAGAGCACTCCGTTTCTACGTGTCTCGCACAGCGCCCCTGCGTCGTTCAGATGCGCTTTTTGTCCTTGTGGCTGGTGAGCGTAAGGGTTCGCAAGCTTCCAGGTCAACCTTGGCTCGGTGGATCAAGGAACCGATTCTTGAAGCTTACCGTTCTTCGGGGCTGCCGATTCCTTCGGGGCTGAAAGCCCATTCTACCAGAGCCGTGGGGGCGTCCTGGGCATTGCGGCACCGGGCAACGGCTCTACAAGTGTGTCAGGCAGCTACGTGGTCTAGTTTGCACACTTTCACGAAACACTATCAAGTGCATACCTATGCTTCGGCAGATGCCAGTCTAGGTAGGCGAGTCCTTCAGGCGGCGGTGGCCCACCTGTAAGAGGGAGTCGTGTCGGCTCTTGTTATCGAGGTATTCTTTTACCCACCCAGGGATTGCTTTTGGACGTCCCAATTGTCTGGGTCTCCCAATGGAGCGACAAAGAAGAAGGGAATTTTGTTTACTTACCGTAAATTCCTTTTCTTCTAGCTCCTATTGGGAGGCCCAGCACCCGCCCCTGTTCCCTTCGGGCTAGTTGTTCTTTTGTGTACACATGTTGTTCATGTTGAATTGTTTCATGGTTTCAGTTCTCCGAACATCCTTCGGATTGAATTTACCTTAAACCAATTTATAAGTTTCCTCCTTCCTGCTTTTGCACCAAAACTGAGGAGCCTGTGATGCACGGGAGGGTGTATAGGCAGAGGGGAGGGGTTACACTTTTGAGTGTAATACTTTGTGTGGCCTCTGGAGGCAGAAGCTATACACCCAATTGTCTGGGTCTCCCAATAGGAGCTAGAAGAAAAGGAATTTACGGTAAGTAAACAAAATTCCCTTCTTTGTTCGCTTTGCATGCAGCCCCTGCTCTGTTTATGGGAGGGGCTGCATCCAGACCACATGAAATCGGCTTTTCATTATGGACTGTTTCTGCAGCGATTTGAAGCGCACGTGTACTTTCTTTGTCGCTCCATTGGGAGACCCAGACAATTGGGTGTATAGCTTCTGCCTCCGGAGGCCACACAAAGTATTACACTTTAAAAAGTGTAACCCCTCCCCTCTGCCTATACACCCTCCCGTGCATCACGGGCTCCTCAGTTTTATGCTTTGTGTGGAAGGAGGCACACATCCACTCATGCATTCTCATATTAGTTATATCGGTTGGAAGAAAAGTGGGCCCCCACGGGGCCCCCGGCATGTTCCCTTCTCACCCCACTACGTCGGCGGTGCTGTTAAGGTTGAGGTACCCATTGCGGGTACAGAGGCTGGAGCCACATGCCGTTTTCCTTCACCATCCCTTAGCGGCTCTGGGAGAAGTGGGATCCTGACCGGTCATCATTTAATGGGACCGTGCTCCCTCCGCAGCCCCTGTGGGAATCTGCCGGACAGGAGTCTATTCATCCTCAGGGACCGGGCCCTGCATCTCTAAGGTACTCTGTGTCCCCATGGGGACTGTGCAGGGAGCACCTTCTTCCCGGACGCTGCAGCAGCTGCTGATTTGAGAAGACCGGCGGACTTCCGCGCCGACCGCGCCTGCTTGTCGGCCACGGTCTTAAATTTAGTCCCCGGCTTCATCGCGGCCTAGTAGCAAAAATCCCGCCCCCGGGCCTGCCTGTCAGGGGTAAGGGCGGGACTGCCGACCTGACGTCGGATGTGAGGGCCGGAGCATCCTGTATGTTTCCTCCCCCCTCACTGATCACTGTGGGGACCCCAGATTCCCGCACTTTCCTAGCGCCGCCCACGGCTCCACTCCTCCCCTGAGAGCTCCGGCAGCCATTTTTTGGCATTCTGCCGGTGAAGGATTATCAGGAAAGAGCTCTGCAACGCTGGGAGACCTAAGGCAGGGAATCTGGAGGACACACACTCCGCTTTTTAGCGGTCGGTAAGCCACACCGGTCACCCGGTGCTGGTCCCCCTAGGGTGCCGGAATAGATACGTATTTATATATATATATATTTCTGTTCGGTCGGGCTGTATACCCTTTCCCATATACCCTCAGTGATCACTCTCCTAGGAGAGAACAACATGTCGTCCACAAGGAGCAAAGGTGCTAAGGCACAGGGTTTTTTTGCGGCCTGTACCTCTTGTGGGGCTATGTTACCTGCGGGTTCCACCTACCCTCACTGTGAGCAATGCTCGACCCCTGTTTCGCTTGCTCAGCCGGAGCCTCGGTCACTAGTGGGCCCCTCGGCTCAGGCAGACCCTCCTGCTTCCCCTGTCCAGGCGGCAGGGACAGAGTTCGCCTCTTTTGCTGAGAAACTCTCTGAGTCACTTTCACAATCCAATGCTCAGTCTATGGATAAATGGTCTGCGAAGCTGCTAGAGGCTTTGCAGTCCAGACCGGTCCTTACACAGGCCCCGGCCCCTGTTGGATCGTCGCCTCCAGGCCCCTCTCGGTCCGCGCCGCAGCGCGCTCCCAGGTTGGGCCCTAGGTCTCACGTGGAGGACTCCTGCCCGGACCACAGTCCTAGACAGGCTAAGCGGGCTCGCTGGGAATCTTCCCCGACTTCTTCACGCTGCTCGGGTTCCCAGCTTGAGGACTCTCTGGAGGACGAGGCGGACGTCGCAGCTCAGGGCTCTGACGTCGCCCTTAACCTTGATACACCTGAAGGGGACGCCTTAGTGAATGATCTTATCTCGTCCATTAACCAGGTGTTGGATCTCTCTCCCCCGCCTCCTACTGTAGAGGAGTCGGCGTCTCAGCAGGAGAAACACCAGTTTAGGTTCCCCAAACGTACACGTAGTGCGTTTTTCGATCACTCTAACTTCAGAGATGCTGTCCAGAAGCCCAGAGCGGTTCCCGACAAGCGCTTTACTAAGCGCCTCACTGACACGCGTTACCCCTTCCCCTCTGACGTAGTTAAGGGTTGGGCTCAATGTCCCAAGGTGGATCCTCCAGTCTCTAGATTGGCGGCTAGATCTGTGGTATCGGTTGCAGATGGCTCATCACTAAAAGATGCCACTGACAGGCAGATAGAGCTCCTGGTGAAATCCATCTATGAAGCCACGGGCGCGTCTTTTGCCCCGGCTTTTGCAGCCGTGTGGGCACTCCAAGCTATCTCAGCTTGTCTGGCTGAGATTAATGCGGTCACACGTAATTCTGCTCCGCAGGTTGCGTCTTTGACTTCTCAGGCGTCAGCTTTTTCTTCCTACGCCATGAACGCAGTTCTAGACTCTGCTAGCCGTACAGCTGTGGCATCCGCTAACTCTGTGGCAGTCCGCAGGGCCATGTGGCTGCGCGAAGGGAAGGCAGACTCGGCCTCCAAGAGGTTCTTAACCGGTTTGCCGTTTTCTGGCGAACGATTGGATGAGATTATTAAGGAATCCAAGGGAAAGGACTCCTCCTTACCCCAGTCCAAACCTAAGAGACCTCAGCAACGAAAAATACAATCAAGGTTTCGGTCCTTTCGTCCCTCCGCCAAGCCCCAATCCTCTTCGTCCAGCAGGCCGGAGAAAGGCCAGAGGAACTCCTATGCGTGGCGGTCCAAGTCACGCCCCCAAAAGGCCGCAGGAGGCACTGCCTCCAAGGCGGCCTCCTCATGACTCTCGGCATCCCCGAACCGCATCCTCGGTCGGTGGCAGGCTCTCCCGCTTTTGCGACACCTGGTGGCCACATGTTCAAGACCGATGGGTGAGAGACATTCTGTCTCACGGTTACAGGATAGAGTTCAGCTCTCGTCCTCCGACTCGTTTCTTCAGAACCTCTCCGTCCCCCGCTCGGGCCGACACACTTTTTCAGGCAGTGGACGCTCTGAAGACAGAAGGAGTTGTGATCCCCGTTCCCCCTCAGGAACGTGGTCGCGGCTTTTACTCCAACTTGTTCGTGGTGCCAAAGAAGGACGGATCATTCCGTCCCGTTCTGGACCTCAAACTACTCAACAGACATGTGAGCACCAGAAGGTTTTGGATGGAATCTCTCCGCTCGGTCATCGCCTCAATGTCACAAGGAGACTTCCTAGCATCTATCGACATCAAGGATGCTTATCTCCACGTGCCGATCGCACCCGAACATCAACGCTTCTTGCGTTTCGCCATCGGGGACGAACACCTTCAGTTTGTGGCACTGCCTTTCGGCCTGGCGACAGCCCCACGAGTGTTCACCAAAGTCATGGCATCCGTCGTGGCGGTCCTACACTCTCAGGGCCACTCGGTGATTCCCTACTTAGACGATCTCCTAGTCAGGGCACCTTCTCGGGTGGCGTGTCAACACAGCCTTACCGTCGCTCTGGCGACTCTCCAGCAGTTCGGGTGGATCATCAACTTCCCAAAATCCAAGTTGACACCGACCCAATCACTGACTTACCTCGGGATGGAGTTTCATACACAGTCAGCGGTAGTCAAGCTACCGCTGGACAAACAGCTTTCTCTGCAGGCAGGGGTGCAATCTCTTCTTCGGGGTCAGTCACACCCCTTGAGGCGCCTCATGCACTTCCTGGGGAAGATGGTGGCAGCGATGGAGGCAGTGCCGTTCGCGCAATTCCATCTACGGCCACTCCAATGGGACATTCTCCGCAAATGGGACAGGAGGTCGACTTCCCTCGACAGGAACGTCTCTTTCCCTTGCAACCATGACGTCTCTTCAGTGGTGGCTCCTTCCCAATTCTCTATCGCAAGGAAAATCCTTCCTACCCCCAACCTGGGCTGTGGTCACCACGGACGCGAGCCTGTCAGGGTGGGGAGCGGTTTTTCTCCACCACAGGGCTCAGGGAACCTGGACTCCGATAGAGTCTTCCCTTCAGATCAATGTTCTGGAGATAAGGGCAGTATATCTAGCCCTATTGGCTTTCCATCGGTGGCTGGAGGGCAGGCAGATCCGAATCCAGTCGGACAATTCCACTGCCGTCGCCTACATCAACCACCAAGGCGGCACTCGCAGTCGTCAAGCCTTCCAGGAAGTCCGGCGGATTCTGCAGTGGGTGGAAGCCACAGCTTCCACCATCTCCGCAGTTCACATCCCGGGCGTAGAAAACTGGGAAGCAGATTTTCTCAGTCGTCAGGGCATGGACGCGGGGGAATGGTCTCTTCACCCAGACGTGTTTCGAGAGATCTGTCGCCGCTGGGGAACGCCGGACGTCGATTTCATGGCGTCACGGCACAACAACAAAGTCCCGGCATTCATAGCTCGGTCTCAAGATCACAGAGCTCTGGCGGCGGACGCATTAGTTCAGGATTGGTCGCAGTTTCGACTGCCTTATGTGTTTCCTCCTCTGGCGATGCTGCCCAGAGTGTTACGCAAGATCAGGTCCGACTGCTGTCGCGCCATTCTCGTCGCTCCAGATTGGCCGAGGCGGTCTTGGTACCCGGATCTGTGGCATCTCACGGTGGGTCAACCGTGGGCGCTTCCAGACCGCCCAGACTTGCTGTCACAAGGGCCGTTTTTTCATCTGAATTCTGTGGCCCTCAACCTGACTGTGTGGCCATTGAGTCCTGGCTCCTAGCGTCTTCAGGGTTATCTCAGGATGTCATTGCCACTATGAGACAGGCCAGGAAACCAACGTCCGCCAAGATCTATTACAGGTCTTGGCAAATCTTCTTATCCTGGTGCTCTGATAAGGGTTTTCCTCCATGGCCGTTTGCCTTACCCACTTTTCTTTCATTCCTTCAATCCGGAATGGACAAGGGTTTGTCTCTCGGCTCTCTCAAGGGACAAGTATCGGCGCTCTCCGTATTTTTTCAAAAGCGCCTAGCCAGGCTTCCGCAGGTCCGCACGTTCCTGCAGGGAGTTTGCCACATAGTCCCACCTTACAAGCGTCCGCTGGAACCCTGGGACCTTAACAGGGTGCTAACGGCTCTTCAGAAACCACCTTTCGAGCCGCTGCGGGATGTCTCTTTATCACGTCTTTCGCAGAAGGTGGCATTTCTAGTGGCAGTTACATCACTCCGGAGAGTGTCGGAGCTTGCAGCGCTGTCATGCAAAGCCCCCTTCCTGGTCTTTCACCAGGATAAGGTGGTTCTGCGTCCTGTTCCGGAATTTCTCCCTAAGGTGGTGTCCCCTTTTCATCTCAATCAGGATATCTCCTTACCTTCATTTTGCCCTAATCCAATTCACCAATGTGAAAAGGATTTGCACTCCTTAGATCTAGTGAGAGCACTCCGACACTACGTGTCTCGCACGGCGCCCCTGCGTCGTTCAGATGCGCTCTTTGTCCTTGTCGCTGGCCAGCGTAAGGGTTCGCAGGCTTCCAAGTCAACCTTGGCTCGGTGGATCAAGGAACCGATTCTTGAAGCCTACCGTTCTTCTGGGCTTCCGCTTCCTTCAGGGCTGAAAGCCCATTCTACCAGAGCCGTGGGTGCGTCCTGGGCATTGCGGCACCGGGCAACGGCTCAGCAGGTGTGTCCGGCAGCTACCTGGTCTAGTCTGCACACTTTCACGAAACACTATCAGGTGCATACCTATGCTTCGGCAGACGCCAGTCTAGGTAGGCGAGTCCTTCAGGCGGCGGTTGCCCACCTGTAAGAGGGGGCCGTTTCGGCTCTTTTTTATCGAGGTATTCTTTTACCCACCCAGGGACTGCTTTTGGACGTCCCAATTGTCTGGGTCTCCCAATGGAGCGACAAAGAAGAAGGGAATTTTGTTTACTTACCGTAAATTCCTTTTCTTCTAGCTCCTATTGGGAGACCCAGCACCCGCCCCTGTTCCCTTCGGGCTGTTGTTCTTTTGTGTACACATGTTGTTCATGTTGAATTGTTCTTTTGGTTCATGGTTTAAGTTCTCCGAACATCCTTCGGACTGCATTTACCTTAGACCAATTTATAAGTTTCCTCCTTCCTGCTTTTGCACCAAAACTGAGGAGCCCGTGATGCACGGGAGGGTGTATAGGCAGAGGGGAGGGGTTACACTTTTTAACCCCTTAACGACCCATGACGTACTAGATACGTCATGGATCGTGTGCCGGTAAGCCCCGCTCCCTGCCGCCGGCAGGCGGCGGCGAGACGCGCACATATCAGCTGTTATCAACAGCTGATATGTGTGCCTGCTAGCCGCGGGTGGAATCGCTTCCACCCGCGGCCATTAACCCCTTACATTTCGCTGCCAAAGTCTTGGCAGCGATATGTATATGGGCGCCGCCATGACAGTGACTTACCCCGCCCCCACCGGAAGTCACGTGACATGATCTCGTGACTTTCGGCGGTTGCCATGGTAGCACAGGGTCATGTGATGACGCCTGTAGCTAACATGAGTCACTTCCTCTCTATGCCGGAATACAGCCGGCATTGAAAGTGAAGCAGCAAATCTGCAGTTCTCCGCTCTGTAGCTGAGATCTGCAGATAGTGCAGAGCAATCGGATTGCTGATCGCAATAGCCCCCTAGGGGGACTAGTAAAATAAAAAAAAAAAGTAAAAAAAATTTTTTAAAAAATTAAAAAAAAAAAAACCTAAAAGTTCAAATCACCCCCCTTTCACCCCATTGAAAATTAAAGGGTTAAAAAAATAAAAAAATACACACATATTTGGTATCGCCGCGTTCAGAAATGCCCGATCTATCAAAATATAAAATCAATGAATCTGATCAGTAAACGGCGTAGCGGCAAAAAAATTCCAAACTACGTTTTTTGGTCGCCGCAAATTTTGCGCAAAATGCAATAACAGGCGATCCAAACGTAGCATCTGCGCAAAAATTGTACCGTTAAGAACGTCAGGTCGAGACGCAAAAAATAAGCCATCACTGAGCCTCAGATCCTGAAAAATGAGAACGCTACGGGTTTTGGAAAATGGCGCAAAACGTGCGCCACGTTTTTTGGACAAGCTTGTGAATTTTTTTTTAACCCCTTAGATACAAGTAAACCTATACATGTTTGGTGTCTACAAACTCGCACCGACCTGAGGCATCATACCCACACATCAGTTTTACCATATAGTGAACACGGTGAATAAAATATCCCAAAAACTATTGTACAATCCCACTTTTTTTGCAATTTTTCCGCACTTGGAATTTTTTTGCCGTTTTCCAGTACACTATATGGTAAAACTTATGGTTTCATTTAAAAGTACAACTCGTCCCGCAAAAAACAAGCCCTCATATGGCAAGATTGATGGAAAAATAAAAAAGTTACGCCTCTCGGAAGAAGGGGAGCAAAAAACAAAAACGCAAAAACGGAAAGTGCCCGGGGGCTGAAGGGGTTAAAGTGTAATACTTTGTGTGGCCTCCGGAGGCAGAAGCTATACACCCAATTGTCTGGGTCTCCCAATAGGAGCTAGAAGAAAATGAATTTACAGTAAGTAAACAAAATTCCCTTTGTTCGGTCCCTGCAGAAATTTCTGCAGCGATTTGAACGCAACGTGGGCACATAGCCTTAGACCCTGTACCCACGCTGCATATTTTGACACGGATTTTGACGCAGATTTTCAGAAATCTGCATGTCCATTGTGAAGCCAGCAAAGTCTATGAGAATTCAGAAGTGCTGTGCCCACGTTGCTTATTTTTCCCTTGCGTATTTGGTGCAGATTTCTTTTTTTCTGCACCAAATCTGCACCAAATACGCAAGGGAAAAATAAGCAATGTGGGCACAGCACTTCTGAATTCTCACAGACTTTGCTGGCTTCACAATGGACAGGCAGATTTCTGAAAATACGCGTCACAACTACACAGCGTGGGCACTGGGCCTTAGTGCATTCTGCTGGCAGCAATAGAAAGGACAACACAGAGGCTACAGAAGGCAAGCGGGGCAAAATTTATAGTGAAACCCAATTACAAAAATGAATTCTTGCCCAAAATAAATGCATTTAAGTGATAAAAAGCTGGCCGTTAATTAACGTGCAGTCTTATGAGACGCCATGGATCTGTGTTACTGTCTCTGGCTCATCCTCCTGCTGATCTAAAGACCAAAGAGGAGCAAGTGCAAGAAGGTAAAGCCGGCCACAAACTAGGGATTTTGGATGTTTTCTAAAGGACGAGACCATTTTCTTCTGTAAATCAAGTTTATTATATCTTCACGGAATACATAACAATAAGGAAAGTTTTCTGCAACAACATAAAGACCCTAGAGGCATCGTATAGTACCATAGTAGCTTAGATCTATAGTAAAAGTTGATCAAATAACAAAAAAATAAACTGCAAAGTGTAAAAGTGTGCATCATTCAATGAAAATTGGACCTGGCCAACATTACCCATTTAAAATAACACAAGAAACTGTAAAATTAGTTAAGAGGCTACGTTGAATAGAGAAGAATAGAACAATCAAAGAGACAAAAAAGAACAGAATAGAGTGAAAGAAAAAGACAAGAAGAAAAAGGTTTCCGTCTGGATCACCACGAGTCATTCTATCCCTAAAGCTTTACTTGCATGGTCTAGTCAAATGATCAGGGTGCCCTACTACCTCAATGGGCTCGAAACCAGGAAATTAATTCCGGAATCTCCAGACCCTGAGGACCCTTTACGAGGAGTACGTAATCTGACCTATCGGATCTTCCATCCTAAATGTATCATAAAGTTCAGACCCTATTCAGCATGGGTTGGGAGCCCCCGATTGCTTCCAATATCTGGGAATCCGTTTCTTTGCTGTTGACAAAAAAATGTCACCGCACAGTCTTTGGGAAGATTCGACGTGAGACCAAACACCCAACTTAACAGGGGTAACACCACGACAAACAAGGGGTACATCGGAGACACTTTAATAATGGTAAGCCCTAGCGCTAGTGAGGGGGAGATGGACATCTCCTTCACTTACCTACCATTGTATCCTGCACTTCTAGGTAGGACCTATACAGGTTCCTCACCTGTCGCTGAGCAGGAACCTGAAACCCAGCATGATCCCACAATAGTGAGGGAAAAAAAGGGGGTTTCAGCTCACCAGTCTGTTGCAGATTCAGCTGGATAGACTCTCCAGGATGGTGCTCAGTAGACAAGGGAGGACTCCGGCACACAACGTCCATGCAGACAAATATTTGTGAGGATTAAAAAAATCATCTTTGATTCCTAGTAGATAAAATACACGGTGAGGATAAAATTTCCTATGATTAACACGTTTCAGACACTGGGTCTTTAGTCATAATCAACAATGTCATCTTGATTATGACTAAAGTCATGATCCTACAATAGCCCTGGCTAGGGAGTGGGTAGGCAAGGATCACTAGTCCTACTGCTGCACTGAAACAACACACCAGGGAAAGAAGAAAATGAAGGGGGAAAACAACAACAAACTGCTACAGTCAGAACCAACACTGCAGCCACCACAGCAACTTCAGGAGAGGGCTCCACTAGCTCCTTTCACCTCTAGGCCAAAAAGTTGACTTATAGAGACAAGCCGGGTCCGCTGTCAGTTTGATGCCTAATTAGGTGATAGTCCGTACATCAATGGAAGGGAAAGGAAGAGCGTAATTATCCCATGTTAACTACGATGAGATGTTTTATAGAATGAATGGGTGCGAGTGAAACAGGATTGCATTGCACCCGCAGCTGCTGCGATTGTTTTCTCGGTCCTTTTAGGGCTGAGAAAAAAAATTGCTCATGGGAGCGGCCCCGTAGAGTAATATTGGTCCGAGTGGAGTGTAAATTATTTCTTTTTTTTTTTTTTTTTTTTTTTTTTTTTATCGCATTCCATTTGCTCCGAATTACTCGCCGTGTGTGCTAGCCCGAAGTCTTAAAAAAGACTCCTGTCTGGCCAAGCATATGTCTCATGTCCTGATTCCCCCTTGACCTCGCTGGTAGCTGTATAAGGTGCCGCCATCTCCACAATGTACTGTACATAGATGCATAGTCCTGCTTCCGTTTATACGCAGACAAGCTTGTGACCGCTCCTCGCACTCTTCCAGGTTGGCCCTAAGAAGCCCTTTATCTCGGCTTTATCAAGAGGTGGAGACCTTCCGCTACCGAGCGATATCCGACTGCTGGCTGACCGTCAATCGCATGGAGCAGGCCAGGACCGAATATCGGGGGGTGCTGCTATGGATGAAGGACGTGTCTCAGGAGCTGGACCCCGATATATACAAGCAGATGGAAAAATTCAGAAAGGTATTGCATCAATCAGTGATTTAAGCAGATGACACATTCTATCCCAATGAATGTTTACATGTGTCTTTCTGCAAGTGCAGGCTGCGCTATTCTAAATCCTGTATATTAACATCATAGTTAGAAAAACCTCGGCAGCTTTCTCCCAGAAACACCAAAGATGTCTGTGAGTGGTGTCTAGTGCTGCAGCTACGCTCCGTTTAACCCCTTCCTTATACATCTGGTGCAGTTGTATGGATCGCCTCAGAATCTGAGCTACTTGCCTTTAGGCGGGCTTTGCACACTACGATATCGCAGGTGCGATGTCGGTGGGGTCAAATTGAAAGTGACGCACATCCGGCATCGCATGCGACATCGCAGTGTGTAAAGCCTAGATGATACGATTAATTAGCGCAAAAGCGTCGTAATCGTATCATCGGTGTGGCGTCGGCGTAATCCATAATTACGCTGACGCGACTGTCCGATGTTGTTCCTCGCTCCTGCGGCAGCACACATCGCAGGAGCAAGGAACATCTCCTACCGGCGTCACCGCGGCTTCCGTAGGTTATGCGGAAGGAAGGAGGTGGGCGGGATGTTTACATCCTGCTCATCTCTGCCCCTCCGCTCCTATTGGCCGCCTGCCGTGTGACGTCGCAGTGACGCCGCACGACCCGCCCCCTTAATAAGGAGGCGGGTCGCCGGCCATAGTGACGGTCGTAGGGCAGGTGAGTGCATGTGAAGCCAGCGTAGCGATAATTTTCTGTTGTGAATGTTAGTTATGTTTTGGCTGCTGGGAGGCTCCCTCTGGTGGCCAGGAATGGTTTGGACTTGGACCAGGTGTGTTGAGCAATGGGTGTTTCCTTTGCTAACTCTCTGCTTATTTAAGTCCTGGTCTGATTGCAGGCTGTTGCCGGATGTCAGTTGTTCTTTGTATCTCTAGCCTGCTTAATCCTGCTTTACACCACATCTACCCCAGATAAGTGCTTGCTCTTTATTTATTGTCTGGTTCTTTTGCTTATCTGGGTTTGTCATTTGTTGTGGTTGGTTTCAGTTTATTTCCTTCCAGGGATTTTCCCCCTCAGTGGATTGTTGAGGAACTCCCTGCAGTTATGTTTGGAGTATAGCTCCTTTGGGTCCATGTGTTTGTGGCTTGTTGAATTTGTTATAATTCTTGTTTTCTGTTCATTGGTATGACAAGGGCACCTGGTATAGGACGGAGTTCAGATCGAGCGATCTGAGGGCCTTTTTGTACTATCAGGAAGTTGGTATTTTGCAGGGTTTTTCTCTGGCCACCATCAGTCCCTTTCCTGTCCTTTCCTATTTTAGTCAGTAGGGCCTCACCTTTTGCTAATCCTATCATCTATCTGTATTGTGTTTTCCTATATCACCGCAGTCTTTGAATGTGGGGGGCTTGCTATTCTTGTCTATTTTCTGAGGCAGAGAGTTATTCATCTTTCCTACCTTTAGGATAGTTAGTTCTCCGGCTGGGTTCGCGGTGCACAGGATGTTAGTTCACCCCTCGGCTACTTCTAGTTGTGATGGTTAGTAAGGGGATGGCGGCCAGATTAGTTGCCAATGCTCTTGTCACCTTTTTGCCAATGATGTGTGGTGATCTTCCATGGTTCCGGATCATAACAGTACGTCCGGCCAACAAATGTAAAGGGTACTCTTAAGAAGGAAAAAAAAAAAGCTGCTGAGAAAATGTTTTTGTTTTTTTTTTGGTGTTTTTCCTCTTCTTCTTTGGGTTCTGTGGAAGATTCCTTTTGTCTAGCATGGATGAATTGGGTGAGCGTGTTGCTCAGCTTGATGCTAAGGTTCGTCGTATAGAGTCTTATCTTGCACAGACTCCCCTTGCAGAGCCTAAGATTCCCGTTCCTGAATTTTTTTCGGGAGATAGGGCAAGATTTTTGAGCTTCAAAAATAATTGTAAATTATTTTTTGACCTGCGCCCTAAGTCCTCAGGGAATCCCGTACAGCAGGGTAAGATTGTCATCTCCTTGCTGCGTGGTGACCCTCAGGACTGGGCCTTCTCTTTAGCGTCTGATGATCCGATTCTCAATGATGTGGACTCCTTTTTTCAGGCCTTGGGATTATTATATGACGAACCCAATATTGTGGACCAAACAGAAAAGGTCTTGTTGTCCTTAACTCAGGGTTTGGATTCTGCAGAAACGTATTGTCAGAAATTTCGTAAGTGGGCGGTCCTTACCAAATGGAATGATGATGCGCTTGCGGCTCTTTTTCGGAAGGTGTTGCTGATTCTGTGAAGGATGTAATGGTAGGATTTCCCGTCCCTTCTGGTCTTGATGCCTCTATGACCTTGGCCATTCAGATTGATAGGCGTTTACGTGAGCGCAGGAAGATACCTGCTGGTTTTGTGCCTGTGGAACAGCCTTTGGAGCCTATGGAGTGTGATAGGGTCCTTTCTAATGCTAGTCGGCAGGGGTTCAGACGGAAGAATAGACTGTGCTTCTATTGTGGAGACGCTTCTCATAACATCTCTGTCTGCCCTAAACGTGAAAGGAGATTGGCTACTTCTGTTACTGTGGGTTCTTTGCAACCAAAGTTTCTTTTGTCTGTCACATTGATTTGCTCATTGTCTTCCTTTTCTGCATTTGCCTTTGTGGACTCAGGGGCAGCGCTCAATTTGATGGATTTTGGGTTTTCTAGGGATTGTGGTTTTCCCATGGTTCCTTTGCAAACTCCTATTCCTTTAAGGGGCATTGATGCTACCCCTTTGGCAGAACATAAACCCCAATTTTGGACCCAGGTTCCTATGAGCGTTCAGTCTCCTAAATTTAAGCCCAGATTTATTGGACCTTATAAGATTTCGGAGATTATTAACCCTGTATCTTTCCGTTTGACTCTGCCTGCGTCATTTAAGATTCACAATGTCTTCCATAAGTACTTGTTGAAGAAACATGTGGAGCCGGCAGTTCCTGCAGCAGCGCCTCCTGACCCTGTTTTCGTACAAGGGGATCTGGAGTATGAGGTTGAAAAAATTCTGGATTCCCGTCGCAGTAGGCGTCAGCTTCAGTACCTTGTGAAATGGAAAGGTTATGGGCAGGAGGATAACTCTTGGGTTGTCGCTTCTGACATTCATGCGGACAGGTTGGTTCGCGCCTTCCATCATGCTCATCCCGAGCGACCCGGTGGCGTTGGTGAGGGTTCGGTGACCCCTCCTCAAGATGGGGGGGGTACTGTTGTGAATGTTAATTATGTTTTGGCTGCTGGGAGGCTCCCTCTGGTGGCCAGGAATGGTTTGGACTTGGATCAGGTGGGTTGTGCAGTGGGTGTTTCCTTTGCTAACTCTCTGCTTATTTAAGTCCTGGTCTGATTGCAGGCTGTTGCCGGATGTCAGTTGTTCTTTGTATCTCCAGCCTGCTTAATCCTGCTCTACACCACATCTACCCCAGATAAGTGCTTGCTCTTTATTTATTGTCTGGTTCTTTTGCTTATCTGGGTTTGTCATTTGCTGTGGTTGGTTTCAGTTTATTTCCTTCCAGGGATTTTCTTCGGCGCTCCATTGGGAGACCCAGACGATTGGGTGTATAGCTACTGCCTCCGGAGGCCACACAAAGCATTACACTAAAAAGTGTAAGGCCCCTCCCCTTCTGGCTATACACCCCCCGTGGGATCACGGGCTGCTCAGTTTTCAAGCTTTGTGCGAAGGAGGTCAGACATCCACGCATAGCTCCACTGTTTAGTCAGCAGTAGCTGCTGACTATATCGGATGGAAGAAAAGAGGGCCCATATAGGGCCCCCAGCATGCTCCCTTCTCACCCCATTCCTATTGGCGGTGTTTGTTAAGGTTGAGGTACCCATTGCGGGTACGGAGGCTGGAGCCCACATGCTGCTTTCCTTCCCCATCCCCCTGAGGGGCTCTGAGGAAGTGGGATCTTACCGGCCCCCAAGCCCTGAGGCCGGGCTCCATCCACAGACCCATGGAACCTGCTGGATACGGAGCGAGGTACCGTTCAGGGACAAGGCCCTGCAACATTCAGGTACTCTGTGTCCCCGTATGGACAGGCCGCGCACACTCCAGACTTGCTGGGTGTGCTAGTGCGCCGGGGACAGTAGCGCTGCGCGCGCGGGTTACAGTCACTGCAGCTTCTCTGAGGGACTTTATGTGTTGGGGACCGCCGCGCCGGCCGCCCCTGGAGCGGCGGCGCGGCTGAGACTTGTGGTGCGCCGGGGACTTCGCGCCGACCGGACGGCGGCGCTTATAAATCTAGTCCCCGGCTTTTGCGGCCTAGCTCCGCTTCGTTCCCGCCCCCACCCTGTCAATCAGGGAAAGGGAGAGACGCTGTTCTATAGTCAGCGCCGAGGGCTGGAGTCTTATTTACATACTCCAGCCCTCTCACTGGGCACAGTGGGACGCAAGTTTCCCGCTTTTCGTCTGAACACACCCAGGGCCCGCCCCTCTCCACAGGACGCCGGCAGCCATTCCTGCATGCAGTCTGGCTGGGGAACGGACACAGGCTCTGGGAGACCCAGACAAGGGATTCGGGCGACCACACACCCGCGTTAAGCGGGCGGTAAGCAGCACATTAGTGCTGGCCCCACTAGTGCCACAGTGTTATATTTGTGTACTTTTTTCTCTGTACCATATATATATATATATTTTGCACTGTAAGGTCGCTTCTTGGCTGTATACCCTATATTGCTCTGAGGAGACAACAACATGTCATCCGCAAAACGCAAGGGTGCCAAGACAAAGGCTGTATACGCTGCTTGTGCCGCTTGTGGGGCTGATCTACCGGCAGGTTCCAATGACCCCCATTGTGGGCAATGTTCGGTCCCTGTGCCACTTCGTCAGCCGGAGTCTATGGTGGTAGTGGCCCAGGCAGAGTCACCGGTGAACCCTGTTCCGGTGACGGGGACAGAGTTTGCAGTTTTTGCTGACAAGATGTCTGTGACTATGACAAAAATCCTAGAGACCTTGCAGGCCAGGCCAGTTACTCAGACCATGGACACTGCTGTGTCAATGTTCCCCGGTCCCCCTCAGTTGGAGCTACTCCGTGCTTCTAGGGGGTCCCAGGCATCTCAGGCTGAAGGCTCTGACTCGGATGACAGTCCCAGGCAGCCTAAGCGAGCTCGCTGGGAGAGACCATCCACGTCATCACGCTGGTCAGGGTCTCAGCGAGATGAGTCTCTGTATGATGAGACAGAGGAGGGTGGTCAGGAGTCTAATCCTGAGACCGCTCTCAATCTGGATACTCCTGATGGTGACGCCATGGTAAATGACCTTATAGCGGCCATCAATAGACTGTTGGATATTTCTCCCCCAGCCCCTTCAGCAGAAGAGGCAGCTGCACAGCAGGAGAAGTTCCATTTCAGGTATCCCAAGCGTAAACTGAGTACTTTTCTGGACCACGCTGACTTCAGAGAATCAGTCCAGAAACACCATGCTTATCCAGACAAGCGTTTCTCCAAACGTCTTAAGGATACACGTTATCCCTTTCCCCCTGACGTGGTCAAACGCTGGACCCAGTGTCCAAAGGTGGATCCCCCAATATCCAGGCTTGCGGCTAGATCCATAGTTGCAGTGGAGGATGGGGCTTCACTTAAAGATGCCAACGACAGACAGATGGACCTTTGGTTGAAATCTGTCTATGAAGCTATCGGCGCGTCGTTTGCTCCAGCATTCGCAGCCGTGTGGGCACTCCAAGCTATTTCAGCTGGTCTGGCGCAGGTGGACTCTGTCATACGTCCATCAGTGCCGCACGTGGCGTCCTTGACCTCGCAAATGTCTGCGTTTGCGACTTACGCTATCAACGCTGTCCTGGACTCTACGAGCCGTACCTCAATGGCGTCCGCCAACTCTGTGGTTTTGCGCAGAGCCTTGTGGTTAAAGGAATGGAAAGCAGATTCTGCTTCCAAAAAATGTTTAACCAGCTTGCCATTATCTGTAGACAGACTGTTTGGTGAGCAATTGGCGGAAATCATTAAACAGTCCAAGGGTAAAGACTCCTCCTTACCCCAGCCCAGATCAAGCAAACCTCAACAGAGGAGGTGGCAGTCGAGGTTTCGGTCCTTTCGAGGCTCGGGCAAGGCCCAATTCTCCTCGTCCAAAGGGACTCAGAAGGAGCAAAGGAGCTCAGATTCCTGGCGGGCTCACTCACGCCCCAAGAAAGCAACCGGAGGAACCGCTTCCAAGGCGGCTGCCTCATGACTTTCGGCCTCCTCCCTCCGCATCCTCGGTCGGTGGCAGGCTCTCCCGCTTTGGCGACATTTGGCTGCCACAGGTCAAGGACCGGTGGGTAACAGACATTTTGTCTCACGGGTACAGGATAGAGTTCAGTTCTCGTCCTCCGCCTCGGTTCTTCAGAACTTCCCCACATCCCGACCGAGCAGATGCCCTTCTGCAGGCGGTGGGCTCTCTAAGAGCAGAAGGAGTGGTGATCCCTGTTCCTCTTCAGGAACAAGGGCAAGGTTTTTACTCCAATCTCTTTGTGGTTCCAAAAAAGGACGGCTCGTTCCGTCCTGTTCTGGACCTAAACCTGCTCAACAAGCATGTGAACGCCAGGCGGTTCCGGATGGAATCCCTCCGCTCCGTCATTGCCTCAATGTCTCAAGGAGATTTCCTTGCATCAATAGACATCAAAGATGCTTATCTCCACGTGCCGATTGCTACAGAACACCAACGTTTTCTACGTTTCGTGATAGGGGACGACCATCTTCAGTTCGTAGCTCTGCCATTTGGTCTGGCGACAGCCCCACGGGTTTTCACCAAGGTCATGGCGGCAGTGGTAGCAGTCTTGCACTCTCAGGGACACTCGGTGATCCCTTACTTGGACGATCTACTTGTCAAAGCACCCTCTCAAGAGGCATGCCAACTCAGCCTGAATGTTGCGCTGGAGACTCTCCAGACTTTCGGGTGGATCATCAACTTTTCAAAGTCAAATCTGTCACCGACTCAATCACTAACGTATCTTGGCATGGAGTTTCATACTCTCTCAGTGATAGTGAAGCTTCCGCTGGACAAGCAGCGGTCACTACAGACAGGGGTGCAGTCTCTCCTTCATGGTCAGTCGCACCCCTTAAGGCGCCTCATGCACTTCCTAGGGAAGATGGTGGCAGCAATGGAGGCAGTCCCGTTTGCGCAGTTTCATCTGCGCCCACTTCAATGGGACATTCTCCGCCAATGGGACGGGAAGTCAACTTCCCTGGACAGGAAAGTCTCCCTTTCCCAGACGGCCAAGGACTCTCTGCAATGGTGGCTTCTTCCCACCTCATTATCACAGGGAAGATCCTTCCTACCCCCATCCTGGGCGGTGGTCACGACAGACGCGAGTCTGTCAGGGTGGGGAGCAGTTTTTCTCCACCACAGGGCTCAGGGTACGTGGACTCAGCAGGAGTCCACCCTTCAGATCAATGTTCTGGAAATCAGGGCAGTGTATCTGGCCCTACTAGCCTTCCGGCAGTGGCTGGAAGGGAAGCAGATCCGAATTCAGTCGGACAACTCCACAGCGGTGGCATACATCAACCACCAAGGAGGGACACGCAGTCGGCAAGCCTTCCAGGAAGTCCGGCGGATTCTAATGTGGGTGGAAGACACGGCATCCACCATATCCGCAGTTCACATCCCGGGCGTAGAAAACTGGGAAGCAGACTTCCTCAGTCGCCAGGGTATGGACGCAGGGGAATGGTCCCTTCACCCGGACGTGTTTCAGGAAATCTGTCGCCGCTGGGGGGTGCCGGACGTCGACCTAATGGCGTCCCGGCACAACAACAAGGTCCCGGCCTTCATGGCGCGGTCTCGCGATCAAAGAGCTCTGGCGGCAGACGCCTTAGTGCAAGATTGGTCGCAGTTCCGGCTCCCTTATGTGTTTCCACCTCTGGCACTCTTGCCCAGAGTGCTACGCAAGATCAGATCCGATTGCAGCCGCGTCATACTCGTCGCTCCAGACTGGCCGAGGAGGTCGTGGTACCCGGATCTGTGGCATCTCACGGTCGGCCAACCGTGGACACTACCAGACCGACCAGACTTATTGTCCCAAGGGCCGTTTTTCCATCGGAATTCTGCGGCCCTGAACCTGACTGTGTGGCCATTGAGTCCTGGATCCTAGCGTCTTCAGGATTATCCCAAGGGGTCGTTGCCACCATGAGACAGGCTAGGAAGTCCACTTCTGCTAAGATCTACCACAGAACGTGGAGGATTTTCTTATCCTGGTGCTCTGCACAAGGAGTATCCCCCTGGCCATTCGCGTTACCTACTTTTCTTTCCTTCCTGCAATCTGGGTTGGAAAAGGGCTTGTCGCTCGGCTCCCTTAAAGGGCAAGTCTCGGCACTATCCGTGTTTTTTCAGAAGCGCCTAGCACGACTTTCTCAGGTGCGCACGTTCCTGCAGGGGGTTTGTCATATCGTCCCTCCGTACAGACGGCCGTTAGATCCATGGGATCTAAACAGGGTACTAGTTGCTCTCCAGAAGACGCCTTTCGAGCCTCTGAAGGATGTTTCACTTTCACGGCTCTCACAGAAAGTGGCTTTTCTGGTAGCGGTCACGTCTCTTCGGAGAGTGTCTGAGCTAGCAGCGCTGTCATCCAAGGCTCCCTTCCTGGTGTTCCACCAGGACAAGGTAGTGCTGCGCCCCATTCAGGAGTTTCTCCCTAAGGTGGTATCCTCTTTTCATCTTAATCAGGATATTTCCTTACCTTCCTTTTATCCTCATCCAGTTCATCGGTATGAAAAGGATTTGCATTTGCTAGATCTGGTGAGAGCACTCAGAATCTACATTTCCCGCACGGCGCCCCTGCGCCGCTCGGATGCACTCTTTGTCCTTGTCGCTGGTAAGCGCAAAGGGTCGCAGGCTTCCAAAGCCACCCTGGCTCGATGGATCAAAGAACCAATTCTTGAAGCCTACCGTTCTGCTGGGCTTCCGGTTCCATCATGGCTGAAGGCCCACTCAACCAGAGCCGTGGGTGCGTCCTGGGCATTACGACACCAGGCTACGGCTCAACAGGTGTGCCAGGCAGCTACCTGGTCGAGTCTGCACACTTTCACCAAACATTATCAGGTGCATACCTATGCTTCGGCGGACGCCAGCCTAGGTAGAAGAGTCCTGCAGGCGGCAGTTGCCTCCCCGTAGGGGAGGGCTGTCTTTGCAGCTCTAACATGAGGTATTTCTTTACCCACCCAGGGACTGCTTTTGGACGTCCCAATCGTCTGGGTCTCCCAATGGAGCGCCGAAGAAGAAGGGAATTTTGTTACTTACCGTAAATTCCTTTTCTTCTAGCTCCTATTGGGAGACCCAGCACCCGCCCTGTTGTCCTTCGGGATTTTTGGTTGTTTTCGGGTACACATGTTGTTCATGTTGAACGGTTTTCAGTTCTCCGATGTTACTTCGGAGTGAATTTGTTTGAACCAGTTATTGGCTTTCCTCCTTCTTGCTTTAGCACTAAAACTGAGCAGCCCGTGATCCCACGGGGGGTGTATAGCCAGAAGGGGAGGGGCCTTACACTTTTTAGTGTAATGCTTTGTGTGGCCTCCGGAGGCAGTAGCTATACACCCAATCGTCTGGGTCTCCCAATAGGAGCTAGAAGAAAAGGAATTTACGGTAAGTAACAAAATTCCCTTCTTCCCCTCAGTGGATTGTTGAGGAACTCCCTGCAGTTCTGTGTGGAGTATAGCTCCTTTTGGGTCCATGTGTTTGTGGCTTGTTGAATTTGTTATATTTCTTGTTTTCTGTTCATTGGTATGACAAGGGCACCTGGTATAGGACGGAGTTAAGATCGAGCGATCTGAGGGCCTTTTTGTACTATCAGGAAGTTGGTATTTTGCAGGGTTTTTCTCTGGCCACCATCAGTCCCTTTCCTGTCCTTTCCTATTTTAGTCAGCGGGGGCCTCACCTTTTGCTAATCCTGTCATCTACCTGTGTATTGTGTTTTTCCTATATCACCGCAGTCTTTGAATGTGGGGGGCTTGCTATTCTTGTCTATTTTCTGAGGCAGAGAGTTATTCATCTTTCCTTCCTTTAGGATAGTTAGTTCTCTGGCTAGGTTCGCGGTGCACAGGATATTAGTTCACCCCTCGGCTACTTCTAGTGTTGATGGTTAGTAAGGGGATGGCGGCCAGATTAGTTGCCAATGCTCTTGTCACCTTTTTGCCAATGATTTGTGCTGTTCTTCCATGGTTCCGGATCATAACAATTTTTGCTACCCCAGCTTTCACAAGATATTGTACCTGCGACGGGGGCGGGGACTATCACGTGCGACATCGCAGCATCGGCTTGCGATGTCGCAACGTGCAAAGCCCGCCTTAAAACAGCAGTTTAACCAATTACCATATTTTTCGTTTTATAGAGACAAATAAGGTTAAAAAACAAAGGGGGGGGGCTCCATCTTATACTTTGGTAATGTCTTACCGGAGGGGGGCGCGGCAGCGGTGGTGGAGTGGGGTCACAGGAGGCAGGGGTGGTGGTGGAGTGGGGTCATGCTGTGGTGGGGGCTGTGCTGGCTGTGTGGAGCTGGGCGGTGTGGCAGGTGTCACAGATGCTCTGACGGCAGTGCGAGCTTCAAAGAAATGGTGCCTGGAGTCGGCACGTGCGCAGATTGAGCTCTCGGCTCAATGCGCACTCGCCATCTCCAGGAGCCATTTTCCTTAAGACCGCTGCTGGGAGATGAGTGGGCCTGAGACGGCGTGTGCGCTTATGAGATCTTGAGCTGAGAGCTCCATCTTCGCACACGCCGACTCCGGGTGCCATTATTTGAAGCCCGCATCGCCGACAGAGCATCTCACCAACCGTACCGCCCTGCTCAACATAGCCCCCACGGCTGCCGGCACAGCCCCCATTCTCCAGCTCCCGCTAAGCTACATTCACGTTATAAGATGCACCCCTCATTTTCCTCCCAAATTTTTTGGAGGAAATGTGCGTCTTTATAATCCGAAAAATACAGTAGATGGGGTGCTGATAGGTTACTAGAGCTGCTTGGGTCTAGTAAATGCCCCTGTTGTGGCCATATTGGTTCCCCTGTGAAGTCCCACCAGCAAGTAGTGCAATCAATCAAATTTCAAGTCACCTAGGAAGAAATAAAAAAAAATTAAAACTAATATAATTTTAAAAAAATTATATGTAGCATTTTGTCCTTTTCCCCCAATCTGAAAATAAAGAAATGATGTAAAAAAGAAAAAAAAAAAAAGCCGCTGCTTTAGCGCATTCATGGTATATGTCATAAAGGAAAAAAAACAGGAGGGAATTATGTGCATATCCTTTAGTTTCAATGCACACAACATCTGAGGACAAACATGGCAGTTTCTTTTAAAGACGCAGCCGTGTGTTTCTAATTTCGGATCGCTCCGCTAGTTGCGCCCATACCGGACAGAATCCACCCCTTGTCTCCAAATTGTGCAGATTTAATTGTGGAAAAGAGTGGGATTTCTTTGTGGGAAGATTTCCTGCAGACGTCATCCTCCGCGTTGCAAGACGTGAGTCCCGGACTGAAAGTCTAATGCAGAAATTGATAAGACTGCAGATGCCACGTCCACAAGGCCTCCCATTTTTCTCCCATTTTTCCATGCAGTGTTTGTATTAAATTTTCTATCCTCTCCTCCACATTCCGTTTTCTATTCTTTTACATCATCATTGCCATTTATGACTCGGTGCTGATAGTGATGGCTCTAGTATTTGTGCCTAGAGCCAGACACTTGTGACTGCATTTGTGGCATCGGATCCATAAATTATTCAACCTCCACAACTTGTCTGTAAGCAGCTGCAGTCTGAGGTGTGGACAGCAGGGGGCGAGGTTACTCCATAGTCTCGCTCCAGGTTCACTTCTTACATTTCCCCATCCATTATCTAAGGGTCGATGCTCGTGTTTTCAACCTGATTGTTGCAGAACTACAACTCCCATCATGGCAGTCCTTTCTCAAATCCCTACCACAGGCTAAGGGTCTGATAGTGGATAAATGTACAAATTTGCAGGACTTTGTAGGGTGGCAACATAACAAACCTATGTTACCCGACTACTTCTATAGAATTCACCTTTATATGTATGCAATAGATTTTTATTTTTTTTTTTTTTAACATGACGAATAATAAAAAAAAATGTGCAGGTTTGGTATGCATTTATAACCGTGACACTAAAAAACTACAGCAGTGTGAGTTTACTACCAGAACGGCTGGTAGTGCAGAGCTCACTGATACCAGCGCATCCTGTAAGGCTATGTGTCCACGGTAGAATGTACCTGCGGATTTTTCTGCATGAAAATCCGCGACTTTCGCGGCAAATCCGCACCCGCGGATTTGCCGCGGATTTTGATGCGGATTTTTTTTTTTTTTCCCCATTCTATACCCAAAATCCGCACCAAATCTGCAACAAACAATTGACATGCTGCAGATTTTTCCGGATCAAAATCCGCGGCAAATCCGCAGCGGAAAAATCCGCAGCATGGACACAGCATTTCAAAAATGCCATTGAAATGGCTTGGAAGTGCCGCTGCTGCAGATTTTCGGGAAATCCGCGGCAAAATCCGCGGTAAATCCACAGCGTGGGCACATAGCCTAATAGGGGCCACAGGGGTAACAAGTCCATTTGTGATGGTTCTTCTTTTTTTTTTTTTTTTTTTAAATCTTCCCCATAACCTGTGAGTGATATTATGGAGAAGTGGAAGGAACCGCAGCAACTCGGCCACAAAGTGGAGCCCACGTAATGTTACAGAGTGGGGGACCGAGTGCTGTGGAGTAGAGGGCAGAAAAGTCCCCACCGCTCTACTGACCCCATAACTGCAGAGTCCAGACCTACTCTGGTAACATCAGCACAAACACTGCACCCACCGGGAGCTTCATGACCAAGCAGCTGCAGCCGTACATCACCAAGCACAATGCTGAGCCGTACATCACCAAGCACAATGCTGAGCCGTACATCACCAAGCACAATGCTGAGCCGTACATCACCAAGCACAATGCCGAGCCATACATCACCAAGCACAATGCCGAGCCATACATCACCAAGCACAATGCCGAGCCGTACATCACCAAGCACAATGCCGAGCCGTACATCACCAAGCACAATGCCGAGCCGTGCATCACCAAGCACAATGCCGAGCCGTGCATCACCAAGCACAATGCCGAGCCGTGCATCACCAAGCACAATGCCGAGCCGTACATCACCAAGCACAATGCTGAGCCGTACATCACCAAGCACAATGCTGAGCCGTACATCACCAAGCACAATGCCGAGCCGTACATCACCAAGCACAATGCCGAGCCGTGCATCACCAAGCACAATGCCGAGCCGTGCATCACCAAGCACAATGCCGAGCCGTGCATCACCAAGCACAATGCCGAGCCGTGCATCACCAAGCACAATGCCGAGCCGTGCATCACCAAGCACAATGCCGAGCCGTACATCACCAAGCACAATGCCAAGCTGTCAGGGCCGGCTCCAGGTTTTTGTGGGCCCTGGGCGAAAGAATCTCAGTGGGCCCAATCCACACATAGACATGCACAGATATGTACACATACTTATTTAAAGAGAAATTCACAAAAACACATATAAACAGACATAAATCTATACACAGTCATACACACTGACATACATAGATACACATCATACATACACACAGACTTTATTTTTATATATTTATCCTGTATATATATTTCTAATATTGGGAAGCCGGCAACAGCCTCATTCGCATCCCCCGCTTGTCTAAGAGACATGGCCGCATATAGAGCACACTAACACTGCTGTATATTTATCACAAGAGAGGCTGGGGACATACACATTACTGCGGGGCATACATATTACTGAGGAAAGGGGTATACAGCAATGGGGGGCATACAGCTCTAGAGGAGGGCAGTGACTCTGAGGTGGGGGGTATACAGCTCTGGGGTGGGGGGGACATACAACTCTGGGGTAAGGGGGACATACAGCTCTGAGGGGGTATACAGCACCTGGGTGGATGGGACATACAGCTTTGAGGGGGTATACAGCACCTGGGTGGATGGGACATACAGCTTTGAGGGGGTATACAGCACCTGGGTGGAGGGGACATACAACTCTGGGGGTATAGTAGTATGCAGCCCCCATATTCCTCCATATAGTATTAAGCAGCCCCCATATAGCACAATACAGACCCAGATAGCATTAGGCACCCTCATGTAGTATACAGCCCCTATATACCACAGTGCAGAACCAGATACCATTAGGCACCCTCATGTAGTGCAGAGCCCCTATATAGTACAGTGCAGAGCCAGATAGCTCAGTGCAGAGCCAGATAGCATTAGGCACCCTCATGTAGTATACAGCCTGTATATACCACAGTGCAGAGCCAAATAGCAGTAGGCACCCTCATATAATATATAGCCTGTATATAGGACAGTCTGTATACAGCACAGTGTAGAGCCAGATAGCAGTATGCACCCTCATATAGTATATAGCCTGTATATAGGAGAGCCTGTATATAGCACAGTGCAGAGACAGATTGCAGTAGGCACGCTCATGTCGCATACAGTGATTAATACTCACTTCTCCTCGTTCCTCCGCTGCTCCGGTCTCCTCGGTGCGTCCACTGCTGTCGCTCTGACCTCACTGCAGGCGCGCAGTGATGACGTCACCGCGCTCCGCTGCAGAGCTGTCAGAGCGCCGACAGTCAAAGCGGGGAGAAGGACAAGAGAGGGAGCGCGCTGCTCACTCTCTCATCATTGCTCTCAATTGTATCGGCAACTGCGATGCCGATACAATTGAAAGCGCGATACTGGGCGGGGTGGGGGTGGTGACAGCACGGGCACCGGGCCTCCCTGAGTAGCGGTGCGCCACTCCTGCCACTGCGAGTAGGCCCCCTCGGCAGCTCAGGGCCCCGGCATTTGACCGGGTTTGCTGGGTGCTGACGCCGGCCCTGTGAGTTGTACATCACCAAGCACAATGCCGAACCATACATCACCAAGCACAGTGCCGAGCCGTACGTCGCCCAGCACAATGCCGAGCCGTACGTCGCCCAGCACAATGCCGAACCATACATCACCAAGCACAGTGCCGAGCCGGACGTCGCCCAGCACAATGCCGAGCCGGACGTCGCCCAGCACAATGCCGAGCCGTACGTCGCCCAGCACAATGCCGAGCCGTACATCCCCAAGCACAATGCTGAGCGGGGTAAAGCCACCACCACTGGACTGGGTGAGATGTGTTCTGGGCAGTGACGGATCACAGTGCTGTATTTGGTGATGGAGGAGTCAGGGTTTGGTGAATGGAGAAAGTTACCCCCTGACTGCATTGTGCCCACTGTACATTTTGAACAATTGTATCTTCCAGTTTTGTATGAACAGTTTGGGGAAGATCCTTTCCTGTTCCCCATGACTGTGCCCAGTGCACAGGGTCCATACAGAATAGTAGGGCGAGTTTGGTGGAAGAACAAGACCAGCCGCACAAAGCCCGAACCTCCACATGTGACCCAGCGATTTGGATGCAGCTTTGTAAGTGGTTAGAGAATAACATTGTATATGTAAATGATTGGTAAAAACAAAATGACTCGCAGAAGGCGACAGCCGCCCCCCCCCCCAAGATCAGAACAGGACGGATGAATGAGGGCTAGAAGTGAGCGATTACTGCACGGTGACTGCACGCTACAATCCGCAGCGCAGCCTCGGAAAGATCAGACATTGCGGTGCCGGCCGTCCCCCGCAGGATCGGCCTCCTCTGTGCGCTCCTCGCCGCATTGATTGAACTCGCAGTTTAAATATAGGAATTTCTCCAGTGGAAGAGATGACATCAGCGCTCGCAGATTGCTGCGTACCTAAGAGATTTCTCTTCATCTGTTCAATTATGCAGGAGAGGGAATTAGAGGTCACCCAGGAGGAGTGTGCATTACTCCCCGCCAAAACCTGAGCAATGACAGGTCATGTGATCGATGGCAGATGGACTCAAGATCTTCACGCCGCCTGGTGCAGCAGCCAATAGTCATGGGGTATTATATAACTGGGGGGGGGGGAGCACAGGAGGTTAGATCATTGCAATTTGGGAATGCATCAGTTGCCTTTCATGCAGAACAACCTGGCCCCAATCCTTTCTCATAGTCACTCATTAGCTCGGACGTATTAACCCTTTCCTAAATCTCGTTACCGCCGAGGGGGCAGCTGTAACTGATGGCCCGCAGTCATGCAATTTTTCCGATCACACCTGTGAAGTCTGAGGCTGACCCTTGGTTTTCTGCCACATACACAACACCATACCATCTAGTATCTTAAAACGGTCTGATAAAAAAAAAAAAATGGTAATGGAAGGGATTAAAAGAAGAAAACTCCCATAGCACGTCATCTGGAATGTGAGAGCCACAGGTAGCAGCAGCATCACCGGCACCTGAAGTAGTATTACCAGAAGAACACCACAATTATCCTCTTTTGCTTCCAGCGTGCATAGTATTGGCATAGAGTAAAGAACATGCACAGAATTATGTTACCTCTGCAATTGACACCAACAGTTTGAATTATTGATATGCACATTTATTTCCATTGCAGTAAAGTGTTTAAATTGCTTCAGTAGTACTGTCATAATCATGCCACAGTTGTCCTCCTGTTTTGGGTCCAGCTAGTGTATTATTGGGAAGGAAGGGAGCGTAGGACGTTGTGCAATATATGGTAAATCACTCATCTCAGTCTCACCAGAATTATGTTACCTCTGCAATTAACCCCATCAGTTTCAATTATTGCTCAGCATATTTCTTTCTCTCCATTGCCATAAAGACTTTTTAAATTCCTGCAGTAGTACTATCAGAAGCATACCACAGTTGTCCTCCCCTTTTTTTTTTTTTTCCAGCTAGGGTATTATTGGGAAGGAAGGGAGCAACAGATATTATGGAATATATGACCTATCGCACATCTCAGTCTCAGCAGAATGATGTTACCTCTGCAATTGACACAGTTAGAATTATTGCTCAGCATATTTCTTTCTCACCATTGCCATAAAGGCTTTAAATTCCTGCAGTAATACCATCACAAGCATACCACAGTTGTCCTCCCCTTTTTTTCCCAGCTAGGGTATTATTGGGAAGGAAAGGAGCAGAAAACGTTGTAGAATATATGACATATCTCACATCTCTGTCTCAGCAGAATGATGTTACCTCTGCAGTTGTCATCATCAGTTTGAATTGATGTTCAGCACTTTTGTCTTTCCGTTGCCATAAAGGCTTTGAATTCCTTTAATGACAACTGTCTTCAGTGACGCCCTACTGACTTTTCCACGATTTTAAGTTGTTACCTATCCACTTGTTAAGTGAATATTCACAGGTGGCCGGACTAATGGGATCCCCACAGAACACAAGACTATCGGAAGCATACCACAGTTGTCTTCCCCCTTTTTTTTTTTCCCCAGCTAGAATATTATTGGGAAGGAAGGGAGCAGAAGACGTGGAATATATGGCAAATCGCACATCTCGGTCTCAGCAGAATGATGTTACCTCTGCAGTTGACACCATCAGTTTGAATTATTGTTCACTTCTGTATTTCCGTTGCCATAAAGGCTTTGAATTCCTTTAATGACCACTCTCTCTTCAGTGACACCCTAGTGACTTCCCCACGATTTCAAGTTGTTACCTATCCACTTGTTAAGTGAATACTCACAGGCGGTCGGACTAATGGGAGCCCCGTGATTGAATCGTGCGGAGGAGCCAAGCATTCATATGTATCGGAGAGTTGGGAAAGATGGGTGTCGGCCAATAGCTATAGTTCTGTGGCCAAAGAGTATGTGAATAAAAAGAGCAAAAAATAACAAATTTACAGGTAAAAATAAACATCATGGCTAGGGGAGAAGGATTCACAGAAAGATCGGTCTACTTGTGAGATTTTTGGAAGTATCAAAAGATGGCTTGAACCATGGAAGCTAGGAAGACTCCTCAGACCAGCTCTTCAGCCATCGAAGAAGCCTAGTAAGGGTCAGGACATTGTTGGGGATGCATTAAAACATCCGAAATTTGTGAGATATATATATATATATATACTAGAAGGTGGCCCGATTCTACGCATCGGGTATTCTAGAATTTACGTATTGTGTAGTTCATGTATGATTTTTGTTATATATATAGATGTTGTTGTGTGTAGTTACCAAGTGTTTGTGTAGGGCGCTGTACATGTTCTGAGTGTCGCGGGGGGTGAGAGCGGTGTTGTATGTGTGTTGCGTGTGTTGCGTTGTTTGTGGAGCGCTGTGTGTCTGTAGCGTTGTGTGTGTGTGTGTGTGTTGTGCGGTTTGTGTGGGTGTGGTGTGTTTTGGGGGGAGGTATGTTTTGAGCAATGTGTGTGTTGTGCAGTATGTGCGTATATTTGTGTGTGCAGCGTTGTCTGTGTGTGTGGGTGTCTGTGTAGGGCGTTGTTTGTGATTCCTAGTGTGTGTGTGTTGTGCAGTGCGCGTGTGTGTGTGTGTTGGGGGGAGGTGTGCACCTCCCATCGTGCTCCATCCCCCATGCTGCGCACCCCCCATCGTGCTGCATCCCCCATGCTGCGCACTCCCAAACGTGCTCCATCCGCCATGCTGCGCACTCCCAAACGTGGTCCATCCGCCATGCTGCGCACTCCCAAACGTGCTCCATCCGCCATACTGCGCACTCCCCATCGTGCTGCATCCCCCATGCTGCGCACTCCCAAACGTGCTCCATCCGCCATGCTGCGCACTCCCCATCGTGCTCTATCCGCCATGCTGCACACTCCCAAACGTGCTCCATCCGCCATGCTGCGCACTCCCAAACGTGCTCCATCCGCCATGCTGCGCACCCCCTATCATGCTCCATCCGCCATGCTGCGCACTCCCAAACGTGCTCCACCCGCCATGCTGCGCACTCCCAAACGTGCTC
>NC_134358.1:554537379-554557379 GCF_048569485.1 Anomaloglossus baeobatrachus | reverse complement strand
GCCGGGGCGAGAGGCCAATCCGTGTGGGGGGGCGGGGCCATGGCGAGCCCAGCGGCCAATCAGCTTTGTGTCACCGTAAGGACACAATTTCGGAGCATGACAGACAGACAGACAGATAGACAGACAGACAGACAGACAGACAGAATAAGGCAATTATATATATAGATATATATATATATATATATATATATATATATATATATATATATATATATATATATATATATATATATGATATTATATTTAATTTATAATATATATAAATTTAAATTAAATATATATATATATATATATATATATATATATATATTTCTTTATCGTTCCTATGGGAGACCCAGACCATGGGTGTATAGCTACTGCCTCCGGAGGACACACAAAGTTACTACACTCAAAACGTGTAGCTCCTCCCTCCTAGCATATACACCCCCTGCTAGCCAGTCCTAGCCAGTTTTCATGCTTTGTGTTTCAGGAGGATCACACACACATGCATTCTCTGATTTTGATTTTTGATTTTTCCTTTTGGACAAAGATTTGGAAGAAAAGCGGGTCCAGTCTGGACTCCCGGCATGTCCCTTCTCACCCCACTGGGCGGTGCTGTTAAGGTTGATTTCAGGGCTGTATCCCTTTCATGCCGCGCTCCTTCACCATCCCATGCTGGGGCTCTGGCTTGAAGTGGGAGCCAACACTGTTCTCACTGCTTTGCAGGAGACCGGTCTCCATCCGCAGCCCTTTTGCAGGACCCTGCTGGACGGAGCTATCATCCCCCAGGAACCTGGCAATCTGCGTCTCACAAGCTAAGTATATGAGACGTTATTACCACAGAAAGTGGTCTTTCCAGGGGTCCTTTATGTTTATTTATTGGGGGAGTGTGTTTTATGTTTGGTGTTAACATTTCCGGCCGGTTCTCCAGTTTTCACTGGAGAACCGCGCCGATGGTGCCTGCACGCCGGCCGCATGTTTTACTCTAGGCCCCGGCTTCGCCTGAGGCCTAGTTTCGGTTTCCACTGTCTCTGCATGTCAGTCTTGCAGAGAGGCAGTGTAGCTCCGCCCAGCGGCTGCGCAGCACAAGGGAAGGGACACTCCTCATTGAGGAAGGATTCCCTCCCCTGGCTACCTCACTGAGGGAATCCTTTTGCCGCTCTAAGAGTAGGCCCCGCCCCCTCTCCTCGCTCCGGTCGCCATTTTCTCGGCGTTCTCTGTGCCTGCATAGGCACAGAGATTCCACAGTGTGACAAGTGGGGACCTGGGCTGAGGGACCAGGGGGCACAGACATGTCTGTTTAAACGATTGACAGCCACGACCTCCTGGTTTGTGCAGCTGCTTGTTTTATCGGTTTATATATGCTGGGGGCCAGTCTTGACAGAGCCCCCACCTCTGCAGCATGTCTCACAGAGCAGGGCTGCAGGTTGTTTTTATTATGCACTGCAGGTAGTCTCGTACGGCTGTACCGAGCTCATAACCATGGTGGCCCCTCAGCTTGGAGGCAGAGCCGAATGATTGCTAATTAGTGGCCCCTCCATCTGCTCCGGTTTCGGTGGCTGACCCCTGAGGGAATCCTATTTCCAGGGGTCGGCTGTCCTGGCATCTGCTGAGCATGCAGCTCCCCTCTCAGGGCGTTTTCTGCTTCAGCTCGCTCAATAAAGCTCACAAAGGACTCTCCTTCTGGGCTCAGACCCCGTCCTCCTGACAGGGAGACGCAGGGTCCCCTGTCCTTCCCCGTCCCGCAGCTCCGATTACGAGCTGACTCACTGGACGAGGAGGATGTCTCTACCAGGGGCTCGGACGCTACTTTATGTACATTGATCCGTCCGTACGAGACGCAGAGCCGAATGATTGGATTGCGTCCATTATACTTGTACTGGACCTCCATCCGCCCGTGTCAGGGGAGTATTCCCCGCTGGCAGAAAGGCATCAGTATACCTTTAACAGGACGAGGAGTGTGTTCTTTAACCACTCCAGTTTTCAGCCTGCTGCGTCCAAGCTCACAGCCTGTCCTGCAGACCCCAAAGCGGGGTTCTGCAGCCTGTTTCCCCCTCCCATCAGAGGTGGTCAAGGAGTGTACTCATTCGCCAAACGTGGCCCCTCCAGTGTCCAGACTTTCAGCCCGGATAGTTGTATCAGTGGCTGACGGCACCTCTATAGGGCTCCCACGGTACATTAATTTTGTACTGGACCCCAATCCGCCGGAGTTACCTTACCTAGGAGAACACAAAGTGTGTTCCTTAACCACTCCAGTTTTCAGGCCCCTGTGACCAAGCCCAGGGTCCGCTCTGACAGTCTCTTCCCATGAAGCGTGATTCTGAGGACTGTGTTTCCCATGTCCACCAATGGTGGTCAAGAAGTGGGCTCAGTCACCTCAGGTGGCTCAGCCCGGACCGTTATGTCAGTGGCTGATAGCTCCTCACTTAAGGTTTTGCGGTCCGCCCGGTTGTCCTTGGGCCAAGTCGGTATTGGGGCGGCAGCAGCTTCGTTCTCCTCAGCTTTACGGCAGTGCGGTTCTTTTGTACCTTCTCTGCTTGTCTGGAGGAGATGCATTCCCTCACAGGGACTCTATGCCCAAAACGGTTGCCTGAACTTCCAGACTTCAGTCTTTTCATCCTATGCCAGGTCTGCCATGCTGGACACCGCACGGCGGTGGTCTTGGCTACTTTCCTCGCTATCCGCAGGCTCCTGTGGCTTCGGTAATGGAAAGCAGATGCCTCTATAAGGGTTCCTTGCTGGGCTCCCCTTTGGTGGGACCAGTCTCTTCGGAACCAACTGGATGAAATTCAGGAAGCTCTTGGCGGGGAGAGTTCTTCCTTGCCACAAACCTAAACCAGGGAACCTGTCCAGGACAGGAATCAGTTGAGGTTTTGGTGGTTTCCGTTCCTCCATCTGATCGTCCTCTAGCTCGGCCTTGGTTCATAGAACCAAATAGCTTGAAGCTGCGTCTTCAAAAGACCGCAGGAGATGCTACCACGGAGTCGGCTTCCTCCGAGCTATCTAGCCACGCCAACCACCTCCTTGGTCGGTGCAGGCTCTCTCCACTTGGCGACGTATGGTTCTACCACGTCTCCGTTCAGTGGGGGCGGGATCATATCTCCCATGGCTACAGGATGGATTTCTGTCCACCCGCCAAACAGATTTTTTTCTGTCACCTCCCGGCTCCAAGGCCGCCGCCTTCTCACAGGCCGTGGCATTTCTTGCAGGCCAATGGAGTAATTGTACCGGTTCTCGACTGGGAACGGTTCTGAGATTTTTGTTCAAATCTATTTCTAGTCCCCGAAGAGGGCGGTGCCTTCCGACCTAGATCTTTAGCTTTTTCAGCATGGTCAGGTGTGGCGTTTTCACATGGAGCCTCGGTCTTGTTCCGTGTGTTTTTTTTCACCGGATCAATCAAGAACCCAAGGAGATTCCCTAGCAGCCATCGGCATCAGAGATGCTTTTCAGCAGGGGTCAATCGCAGTTTCACACCAGCGTTGACTACGTTTTGCCATCGGAGTGGTCCAATTCGTGGCTCTTCCCTTGGGGTTAGCCACGGCCCCTCGAGTATTCTCATTGGGGCTGCTGTGATTAAGGTCCTGCACCCCTAGGGATTGGCAGTGATCGTTTGCCCTGGACGGCCTTCTTCTCGGGGCTTCATCCAGTGCAGACTCTTAGCAGAGTACTTCGCTTACTCTCGCCACTCTAACCTATTCGGGTGGCTTGTCATTCTGTTCAAGTCCACTCTGACTTCGAACCAGAGGTTCTCAGGGACGCAATTCGAGACTCTGTCGGCTCTTGTGAAGCTGCTCTTAGTCGATCAGTAGTCCCTCCGCTGGCGGTCGACGTCGTTCTATCAGACACCAAATACAGGTGCTGGTCAGACGGTGGCGTCAATGGAAGCGATTCCTTGCCCAGTTTCTCCTGCGTCCTCTGAGACTGGATGTTTTCCGCTGTACACGCGAACTCCCTCCTTCCACGGGGTGGTGGCTTTGCCACTGACCAGGGGCTCGTTTTCAGTGGTGGTTTCGGCCGCTCTGTCTCAGGGACGCTCCTTCCTGGCCCCGTCCCGGGTGATCCTCACCAGGGTGCTGGTCTTTCCGCCTTGGGAGCAGTATATCTCCACCGTGGAGCGCAGGGCGCTTGGACTCTGTCCGCATCAGCCCTCTGGATCAATAGGCTGGAAATCAGAGCTCTTTTTCTAGCTCTCTAAGCCTTCACCATCTGTTGGCGGCTAGGCACATTCGAGTCCAGTCGGAAAACGTGACAGCGTTTTCCTACATCGACTTCCAGGGCGGGACACTCAGCCGCCTGGCAATCTTGGCGCCTCAACATTCTTCAGTGGACAAGGGACTCCTAGTCCACCGTATCCGCAGCCCACATCCTAGATGTCAAAACTGCGACTCAGACTATTTCAGCTGTCCAACCGTGGTCCACAATCCTCAGGTTTTGCGGTAGACACACTGGCTCATGTTTGATCCCAGCTTCGTCTCTACCTCTTGCCCAGAGTCCTGCGCAAGATCAGTAAAGGGGGCCGTCGGGTCATTCTCTTACTCCAGACTGACCCAGGCAGGCTTGGTACCCTGACCTGTTCCTTTTGTCCGTTAGGTTGCCATGGCATCTTCCGGACCGTCCAGACCTTTTCTCTAAAGGTCCGTTTTTTCCGTCAGAATTCTGGATTCTCAGATTGACGGCGTAGCTATTGAGTCCTGGATCTTGGCGACTTCTGGTATCCTTCCTGAAGTCATCTCCGCTATGACTCGAGCTCCAAAGTGTCCTTGGACCTTTTTAGCCTTGCCGACCCTCCTGTCCCTTCCACAGTCCGGTCTACAGCTAGGACTATCCCTCATTAAGGGACAGGTCTCGGCTCTGTCAGTATGTGCCAGCGGCGTATCGTCCGGCTGGCTCCGGTGCGCTCCTTTAAGGGCGCATCTCACATCATTCCGCCTTTCCGGCGGCCTATGGAGCCCTAGGACCTTAATCCGGTCCTCCCGGTTCCCGGAAACCCCCCTTTGCGCCTCTTAGGGAGGTTTCTTTGTTTCATATTTCACAGAAAGTAGTCTTTCTAGTGGCTATAATTTCCCGCCAGGGAGTTCTGGCGGCACTTTCTCTGAGTCACCCCCTTTTTTTGGTCTTTTGCATCAAGACAAGGTGGTCTCCGTCCGACTCCGGACTTTTTTCCCTAAGGTGGTTACAGCTTCCACCTTATCCGGGGCAATTTTCCTGCCTTCCTTTTGTCCGGCTCCTGTTCATCGCTTTGAGGAAGCGTTGCATATCCTGGATCTGGTGCGGGCGCCCCGGATCTATGTGTCTCGCACCGCCGTTATTAGGCGGTGCACCTCTCTCTAGTACTGACTGCTAGTCAGCGTAGCGGTCTCTCGGCATCTAAGCCGACCCTGGTTCGTTGGCTTAGGTCGGCCATTTCCGAGGCCTACAAGTGTACTCAAGTGCCTTCCCCGCCGGGGATTAGAGCACATTTGATCAGACCTGTCGGTGCCTTTTGGGCTTTCACGCCAGGCTACGGCTCAGTAGGTCTGTCAGACTGCAGCTCGAATTAGTCTGCATACTTTTTCGAAGCTCTATCCAAGGCATGCTCTTGCTTTGGCAGACGCGGGCTTGGGCAGACGCATCTTTCAGGCGTCTGTCGCCCATTTGTGAAGTTGGGTTTGCCTGCTTCTCAGTTGTCTGTTTATTCCCACCCATGGACTGCTTTTGAACGTCCCATGGTCTGGGTCTCCCATAGGAACGATAAAGAAAAAGAGAATTTTGTTACTTACCGTAAATTCTTTTTCTTATAGTTCCGTCATGGGAGACCCAGCACCCTCCCTATTGCCTGTTGGCAGGTTTCTTGTTCCGTGTGTCTTCACCGGCTGTTATTGTTGTAGACAGAGGTTCCGGTTCTTCCGGATTTTACTCTGTCTCTTCTTGTGGGTGGATGTCCTCCTTCAGCTTTTGCACTAAACTGGCTAGGACTGGCTAGCAGGGGGTGTATATGCTAGGAGGGAGGAGCTACACGTTTTGAGTGTAGTAACTTTGTGTGTCCTCCGGAGGCAGTAGCTATACACCCATGGTCTGGGTTTCCCATGACGGAACTATAAGAAAAAGAATTTAAGGTAAGTAACAAAATTCTCTTTATATATATATTTAATTTATATATATTATAAATTAAATTAAATATAATATCATATATATATCTCACAAATTTCTGATGTTTTAATGCATCCCCAACAATGTCCTGACCCACCTCATGAATTGTATTACTTTTGATCATACTCAATAGAAACAGTTTGGAAAGGGCTGCAAGGTCAACAAGTTGCAGGTGTCCTCAGAACAATTGACCGTCCGTTCTTGTAATTTTTTTTAGATCATTGGTAGGTAGGAAGGATCGGTGGCTCTTGTAAGACCTCCAGCCAACAATAGCGGACATCGGAGGGAAAACAGGATGGCGCATATTGAATGTCAACATGCCTGATCCTTTTCTACTCAAGGAATATAAGCATTGTAAGGAATATGGCATATACATACCTGCAAGTCACCTGCCAATCCTACATATTTATACAAATCCTGACCTGCAGGAGGAAGGTCACAGTATTGAGGATAGAAATCCAATACCTCCATCCTGGAACAAATGGTAAGGGGTGAAAGGTAATTATAGAAAGGAAGAAGAGAAGGACCCCCTGGTGACAAAAGTAATTCACCTAGGGGAAGTGGGAGGGTGATTGCTAGTTTCAGAGAAGCGTCAAAGGGAACCTGGAGAAAGCCTGACTCCCGGGTAAAAAATTATAAAATTGGAGTGTGCATAACTCCCACAAATATGGCAGGTATATTTCCGGCCTCAGGACAGCAGGACACACAGCCTATTTTGCCCTAATTGTGGCACGTGCATATCAGCCCATAAATAATAACTAGCCGCTGGAAAACAATAGACCTATCATGTTTCCTAGCTATGGATAGATAAAATCATAATAGGAAACATGATGGTAATATCCTTCTCGTGGGACGCTCAGAGGCGCAGATATGAGGCAAGCTGCCATTTCATAATTCTCTGGAACCTAAAGGCAGATCCCATGTCCAGCCCTGTCATAGGTCACCTCGTCGGCGGTATGTGGGAGGTACATGGGTCATTAAAAACCAATGCGGACATTTTGGAGGTGGTTCTTCTCAGAGAGGACACATCCAGTAAACGTGTGGGTTATATCTAAGAAGGAACTGGTGGCAGATCACCCGCATATACAGAGGGTGTCAGTGTAACTCTGTGCCAAGCCAACCTTGCGTACCCTTGGGGGCGCGGAACGTCATGTGTTGGCGGAAGTAACGATCAGTCTTTTCAAATGTCTTTAATTCAGCATCCGTGATATCTGATTACAAGATACCGGGGTTGATCAAATGGGAAAAAAAGTAAAAATTAAATCTTCAAAAGCCTAAAATGAAGCTTCAGCATAAAATGCGATCATGTTTACAGATCTGCGTCAGATTATCAGTCTTTTTTGCAATTTGTGCACTTCATTCAATTTGGCATTGAATATTTTAAAAAGTCCCAATAGTCTGGCAATGAGAAGCAATATACTGGGGGCACCTCAAAAGATGGGGAGCAGAGAGGAGCAATAATCATCAGCATCAGTTAATAATCCAAAATATTTAATCATTTTGGGGTTTTTTTGTATAATGTCCCCTTTATAATCCAGTCCTCATGCTGTCCCGTCTCCTCCGGCAGTTAGTGCATATTTAGGAGATATATTTTTTTTCTTTCAAGGTCACTTCTTCACTCATTCCTAACCCCCTCATTTTTGCACGGTGAACGAGTGCCAGGAATCCTCACTCTTGTTTTCCGCCTAGATCTGCATTGATTCCCCAGCGTTCCCGCCGCCTGTCCTCATCACGGGAACATTTGGTCACACAGCAATTGGCGCGGCAAGTCCATGATCCGATTTGACATAAGGGGCTGGCATGGCGTTTGCAGGCTGCGCCAGGCCATGGACTGCTGAGGTTTTTTGGATTCTGTTAAGCAGAATGGCTTCATGGCAGAGATGATATGCTGTCCTTGTCATTTTATATCCTCGGATAGGTTAGCATTTTTTTGCTGTCCTTTTCTTGTGTGCAAATTAGCTGTAGCTGTCACTGTAAGATGCAGAGTAACCTAGAGGTGGCAGTAGGGAGACAGTTTCCTTCCTTGTAAGCAAGAGCTTATTTCCATTTTTATTGGATTTTATTTTTTTTTCTTTTCCCCAAGGACCTTTTACCTGTAATCAAGCAGAACCAGCACCTTCGCAAAGCTGGTAGTGTAGGAAAAAGAGAGCGTTTTTTTTTTTTTGTCTAGTTATTAGTCTTTTAAATGCTACAATTATTATTAGTATTATTATTTAATTTAATAATTTATTAATAATATTAATTAAAGATACAAATTAAAAGAATTTGACAAATATAATTAAAACACAAATTAATAAGAAAAGAGGTGTATTAAACTTTGACTGACAGAAATAAGACTATCATAATTATATGATATTAATATTTGACATTCTTTTAATTTGTCTTTTTTCTATTATTATTATTATTAATAATAATATATCATTTTATTTCTGTCAAATTCTTTTAATTTGCGTTTTTATTTTTATTTCTCAAATTCTTTTTATTTCTGTCAATTTGTTTTAATTTGCATTTTTTTCATATTTTTTATTATTAATTTCCCCAAATTATTTTAATGTGTCTATTATTTCTGTAAAATTATTAATTATTATTATTATTATAGTAATTTTAGAGAAATAGACACAAATTTCAAAAAATATATATTTTTTAATTTGTCTATTTTATTATCTAAAATTATTATTTTTTATTATTATTACTATTTCTGATATTCTTTAATTTGTGTCTTTTTGTATTATCATTATTTTTAATTTAGAATTTTGTCATTTAATAATAAAAAAGAATGACAAAAATATAATTAAAAATAATGATAATACAAAGACACAAATTTAAAAGAATGTCAGAAATAAAAATAATAATTTTAGAGAAATAAATACACAAATTTCAAAATATATAAATAATTTTTTTTAATTTGTGTCTATTTCTCTAAAATTATTATTATTTCTGACATTCTTTTAATTTGTGTCTTTGTATTATCATTATTTTCAATTATATTTTTGTCATTCTTTTTATTTATTCTTTTCTGTCAAATTCTTTTAATTTGCGTTTTTTCTTTTTTATTTTATTTCTCAAATTCTTTTAATTTGCGTCATTTGATGTTGTTATCCTTTTATTTCTGTCTTCTTTGTTTTAATTTGCATTTTTTTTCATATTTTTATTTATTTCCCCAAATTATTTTAATTTGTCTATTTCTGTAAAATTATTAATAATAATATTATATTAATTTTAGAGAAATAGACACAAATTTTTTTTTAAATTTTTTTTATCTAAAATGATTATTATTATAATTATTATTATTATTATTATTTCTGACATTCTTTTAATTTGTGTCATTTTGTATTATTATTTTTAATTTTATTTTTGTCATTCTTTAATAAAAAAAATGACAAATATAATTAAAAATAATAATAATAATACAAAGACACAAATTAAAAAAAATTCATAAATAAGAATAATAATTTTAGAGAAATAGGCACAAATTTCAAAAAATACAAATAATAATTTTTTTAATTTGTCTATTTCTTTTAAATTATTTTTATTTCTGACATTCTTTTAAATTGTCTTTTTGTATTATCATTATTTTCAACTATATTTTTCTCATTCTTTTTTTATTATTGTTATTTTTATTATTTTATGTTTATTTCTGTCAAATTCTTCTATTTTGCGTCTTTTTTTTTTTTGTCTACATGTTTTTCTTTGTCGTGCTCGCCAGCGTGGCGTGGTTTGCTTTTTCGAATGTTTTCGGCTGTTTCAGCAGTTACGATGTTTTAAAATGTCACAATAGTTTGGCACAGATTACTGCAGTCCGCCCTCCACTGGAGTGATTTTATGTTCATCTGGAATTTTTGCACAAGTTTTGCTTTATTTTAGCGGAACTTGACACCTTTTTACTATAAAAAAAAATAAAAAGTACAAAACTAATTAAAGAAAAAAAAAAGTTTTTCTATTTTTATTAATTTTGGACAAAGGCAAAAAAAGAAAGTGACATAAAAAAAATCTGTACAGAGATCTGGTAAATGCTTAGTAAAGATTGGTTTCCGTATGTCTTGGTCAGGAGCGTATGTGATCTGCCGCCTTCGGCGCTTGTGCAGGTGTAGCAATATGTTTCTGGAGGGGCCTGGGTTGGCGGCCGGGAGGCAGCTTGCTGTAGCAGGAACCTTCCTCTTAAGGGATTCTGTGCTATAAAGAGCAGGCAAGCTTAGCACCAGTGCAAGATCATTAAAGGCGTTATCCGGCATAATTTGCCTTATTCTTGTCATTACACTATTGGGCTACATTGGGGCAGGTAAGTAGATAGTAATTACCTACCTGCCCTGCTGTCAGCCCCCCTCCCCCGGCTCAGAGTGGTCATGTGACCGCTCCTGCCGTGATTTTGCTGCTTCCTGTGATGTCAGGCCAACAGTGCAGATGCTTATGTTCGCCTTGTCGACAGGCATCACAGCTGACGTCATGTAGCGGCCCTGTTGGGCGGGTACATTGCGCCGGAGCTATCCACCTTTCCCTCGCACCCTCCCCCCATTCCATAGTGCAGGGGTCTGAATGCTGCTGCTGGGGGTGCACAGGCAGTGGCCCCCTTGCTGAACGCTACCTGTGCTGGGGCCGTGCAGCCAACACTGTATAGCAGATGACCGATTCCTGGACACTGCATAGATAGGAGTGCTGTATACAGCGATGAGCAGCCGCCAGCCAATCAGAGGCCAGCAGCGGATCATTACAGTAGCTGTATACAGAGCTCAGCTCTTCAGAGCGCCCCGGCATCTGTCATCTGATATAAAGCGCTGTGAGCAGTGGCCCCTGATGCTGCTTGTGGCGTGCAGGCCCCTTGTTGATTGCGGCCTCTGCAGGGCGCTGTGCAGTCAGCACTTTATATCAGATGATCAATTCCCATGCGCTCTGCAGAGCCAAACTCTGTATACAGTTATGATCAGCCGCTGGCCAATCAGAAGCCAGCAGCAGACCACTGGAGAAGCTGTATAGAGAGCGTGTCCCTGCACAGCGCCTGGAAATCAGTCCTCTGATATAAAGCGCTGACTGCACAGGCAGCAGTCAGCAAGGAGGAGACTGAGGCCGCAAGAGGCAGGACACAGGGCACCGAGGGAACCAGGACAGGTGAGGTGGATTTGTTTGTTTTGGGGTTATTTTGTGTTTTTGTGAAGAATGGCAGACAAGGGGGCAATTCTAAAGGACAGAGTATTGCTACAAGAAGAGGAGCCCAAGGGGACATTATTACAGGATGGGCACATTACTATAAGATGGGCACAAGGAAAGGGGACATTACTATAAGATGGGGACAAGGATGGGCACAGTACTATATTATGGGGACAGGAAATTACTATTAGATGGGGACAAGGATGGGGCACATTACTATATTATGGGGACAAGGATGGGGCACATTACTATATTATGGGGACAGGAAAGGGGACATTACTATAAGATGGGGACAAGGATGGGGCACATTACTATATTATGGGCACAAGGAAAGGGGACATTACTATAAGATGGGGACAAGGATGGGGCACATTACTATATTATGGGGACAGGAAAGGGGACATTACTATAAGATGGGGACAAGGATGGGGCACATTACTATATTATGGGGACAGGAAAGGGGACATTACTATAAGATGGGGACAAGGATGGGGCACATTACTATATTATGGGGACAGGAAAGGGGACATTACTATAAGATGGGGACAAGGATGGGGCACATTACTATATTATGGGGACAGGAAAGGGGACATTACAATAAGATGGGGACAAGGATGGGGCACATTACTATATTATGGGGACAGGAAAGGGGACATTACTATAAGATGGTGACAAGGATGGGGCACATTACTATATTATGGGGACAGGAAAGGGGACATTACTATAAGATGGGGACAAGGATGGGGCACATTACTAAAAGATGGGCACAAGGAAAGGGGACATTACTATAAGATGGGGACAAGGATGGGGCACATTACTATATTATGGGGACAGGAAAGGGGACATTACTATAAGATGGGGACAGGGATGGGCACATTACTATATTATGGGGACAGGAAAGGGGACATTACTATAAGATGGGGACAAGGATGGGGCACATTACTATATTATGGGGACAGGAAAGGGGACATTACTATAAGATGGGGACAAGGATGGGGCACATTACTATATTATGGGGACAGGAAAGGGGACATTACTATAAGATGGGGACAAGGATGGGGCACATTACTAAAAGATGGGCACAAGGAAAGGGGACATTACTATAAGATGGGGACAAGGATGGGGCACATTACTATATTATGGGGACAGGAAAGGGGACATTACTATAAGATGGGGACAGGGATGGGCACATTACTATATTATGGGGACAGGAAAGGGGACATTACTATAAGATGGGGACAAGGATGGGGCACATTACTATATTATGGGGACAGGAAAGGGGACATTACTATAAGATGGGGACAAGGATGGGGCACATTACTATATTATGGGGACAGGAAAGGGGACATTACTATAAGATGGGGACAAGGATGGGGCACATTACTATAAGATGGGCACAAGGAAAGAGGACATTACTATAAGATGGGGACAAGGATGGGGCACATTACTATATTATGGGGACAGGAAAGGGGACATTACTATAAGATGGGGACAGGGATGGGCACATTACTATATTATATGTGCGGTGATTGTGCGGTCACAGATTAGAGAAGCAGGATCACTGCTCTGTACTACCAATGAGTGGCTATACAGAGCAGTGATATCTCATCTGTGCAGCACAATCCCCTCACATCCACAGCACATATAATGTAGTAATGTGCCCATCTTCTCTGGAGCGATGAGAGGTCAGTGATGGGCAGATTACTGACAGCCAATGAGTGTGCAGGGGGCGGGGCTGGACAGTGAGGCTGGGTGGTGCCTGCTCTGATTGTGAGTTCGACTGTCAGGCACGTCATGTTTGGTTGAGCTGCAGGTAATCAAAGTGTGCAGAGAATAAAGGGATAATTCAAGAGGAACAAAAGTTAGAAAACAAAAAAATAATGTAGGGGTGATTTATATAACAATTCAGCACAGATTAGCTTAAAAAAAATGTTGGGAGTTTATGTCAGACAACTCCTTTTAAAGTTTGATATTTTTTTTTTTTTATTTTTATTATAATGGACACTGGTGTCCCAGATACAACCAGTGCAGTGTGTGTTAGAAAGTCCTAGAGTAAAAGACTGGAGCAATGATATAACCAGTCTCCTCCATGTCTCCCTGTAGGTTCAGGCACAAGTGCGTCATACCAAATCTGCCTTTGACAGGCTGAAAACAGACGTGTGTGAAAAAGTCGATCTTCTCCGAGCCAGCAGATGCAATCTGTTATCTCATGTCCTGACTACTTATCAGGTAATTACACATTTCTAATTATGCTTTATTATTCATACCAGCTAGAGAACAATAACAGCCATGTGTCAAATCCCCACAGGGGGAGAAATGTAGCAGTTATATTCTTGTACATAGGGGGCAGTATTATAGGACTTATATTCTTGTACATAGGGGGCAGTATTATAGTAGATATATTCTTGTACATAGGGGGTAGTATTATAGTAGTTATATTCTTGTATATAGAGGCAGTATTGTAGTAGTTATATTCTTGTACATAGGGGCAGTATTATAGTAGTTATATTCTTGTACATAGGGGCAGTATTATAGTAGTTATATTCTTGTACATAGGGGCAGTATTATAGTAGTTATATTCTTGTACATAGGGGCAGTATTATAGTAGTTATATTCTTGTATATAGGGGCAGTATTATAGTAGTTATATTCTTGTATATAGGGGCAGTATTATAGTAGTTATATTCTTGTATATAGGGGCAGTATTATAGTAGATATATTCTTGTATATAGGGGCAGTATTATAGTAGTTATATTCTTGTATATAGGGGCAGTATTATAGTAGTTATATTCTTGTATATAGGGGGCAGTATTATAGTAGATATATTCTTGTACATAGGGGCAGTATTATAGTAGATATATTCTTGTACATAGGGGCAGTATTATAGTAGATATATTCTTGTACATAGGGGCAGTATTATAGTAGTTATATTCTTGTATATAGGGGCAGTATTATAGTAGTTATATTCTTGTACATAGGAGCAGTATTATAGTAGTTATATTCTTGTACATGGGAGCAGTATTATAGTAGTTATATTCTTGTACATAGGGGCAGTATTATAATAGTTATATTCTTGTATATAGGGGCAGTATTATAGTAGTTATATTCTTGTATATAGGGGCAGTATTATAGTAGTTATATTCTTGTACATAGGAGCAGTATTATAATAGTTATATTCTTGTATATAGGGGCAGTATAATAGTAGTTATATTCTTGTATATAGGGGGCAGTATTATAGTAGTTATATTCTTGTACATAGGGGCAGTATTATAGTAGTTATATTCTTGTATATAGGGGGCAGTATTATAGTAGTTACATTCTTGTACATAGGAGCAGTATTATAGTAGTTATATTCTTGTACATAGGGGCAGTATTATAGTAGTTATATTCTTGTACATAGTGGGCAGTATTATAGTAGTTATATTCTTGTACATAGGGGGCAGTATTATAGTAGTTATATTCTTGTACATAGGGGGCAGTATTATAGTAGTTAAATTCTTGTACATAGGAGCAGTATTATAGTAGTTATATTCTTGTATATAGGGGCAGTATTATAGTAGTTATATTCTTGTACATAGGGGCAGTATTATAGCAGTTATATTCTTGTACATAGGAGCAGTATTATAGTAGTTATATTCTTGTACATAGGGGCAGTATTATAGTAGTTATATTCTTGTACATAGGGGCAGTATTATAGTAGTTATATTCTTGTACATAGGGGCAGTATTATAGTAGTTATATTCTTGTACATAGGGGCAGTATTATAGTAGTTATATTCTTGTACATAGGGGCAGTATTATAGTAGTTATATTCTTGTACATAGGGGCAGTATTATAGTAGTTATATTCTTGTACATAGTGGGCAGTATTATAGTAGTTATATTCTTGTACATAGGGGGCAGTATTATAGTAGTTATATTCTTGTACATAGGGGGCAGTATTATAGTAGTCATGTTATTGTACACAGGGAGCAGTAAAACAGTAGTTTTATGCTTGTAGAGGAAGTATTATTTTACTCACTTGTTGTTCTTGGTTTCTTGACTTTTTTTTTTTTTTTTTTAACAGACAACACTACTTCACTTTTGGGAGAAGACATCCCACACGATGGCAGCAATACATGAGAGTTTCAAGGGATACCAGCCGTATGAATTTACCACACTAAAGGTGAGTTCTCCTCTCCGGTCATGTGCTGTATACCTCAGCCTGTGATCCTTTACTATTTCTTATGAGTAACAAAAATAGAGCAGGAATAGATAATAATGGTCAGAGTTGTTCCAACAAGCTGTGCATAAATCAATAATAGCAGCGAATATAAGAAATGTTGTAATGTATCTCATTAGAGAAATAATTTGCCTCCACATTTGAGCTTCTTCTCATCCCTGCTGCATTCTGAACTCCTCATTCACTCTATAAAACAATTGATTACAATCTGTGGACTCCCAGCTCACTAACAGCTGCCTATTTTAGTTTATGTAAAAGGGGGGAGGAGCAAAGTAACAGATTGTACTGTGGCTTTCTAGTAAGTGTTTATCTCACCCTAGAACTGGCTTCACAACTATACTGCATATTGTCCCATAGGCTGCATCTTTTGAACATGTGTTAAACAGGTGGACATGAGAGCAGAAGTCCCTCATGTCTGTGTGTGCTGTGTATGGGAGACATCATGGCAACTTATTTCCATCCACTAGCTCAGAGACAACTGAAAATTAGGGACTCCACAAAGGGGGATCTGGTGAAAATGCAGGATACAAGTCATATAAATGTCACAAATAGAGTAAAGCCACATGCACACAGGCAATGGTTTATTCTGAAAAGTTGCCTGAAGCAGCAGGTATATTTTAATAGAGATATCAACTTATCACCCGCTATGATGCCTATGTTATTGCATTCAATGATGACTGTTTTTTAATCATCTAGTTTTACACCTAGCACTGTGATATGTTTGTGGTTTATTATCTCTGAATACATCAGTAAGCATAATTCTTCATTATGCTCTGTAAACTTATACATTTAACTTTAAATACATTGTAAAGTTATACATTTTTTATATACTTCTTCTATCAATTCTACAGGGTTGTGAATATATCTGTGGTGTAGTATATAGAGGAGGTGTCCTGTGTGGTGTAGTATATAGAGGATGTGTCCTGTGCGGTGTAGTATATAGAGGGTGTGTCCTGTGTGGTGTAGTATATAGAGCGTGTGTCCTGTGTGGTGTAATATATAGAGGGTGTGTCCTATGTAGTGTAGTATATAGGGGATGTGTCCTGTGTGGTGTAGTATATAGAGAATGTGTCCTGTGTAGTGTAGTATATAGAGAATGTGTCCTGTGTAGTGTAGTATATAGAGGATGTGTCCTGTGTGGTGTAGTATATAGAGGAGGTGTCCTGTGTGGTGTAGTATATAGAGGAGGTGTCCTGTGTGGTGTAGTATATAGAGAGTGTGTCCTATGTGGTATAGTATATAGAGGAGGTGTCCTGTGTGGTGTAGTATATAGAGGAGGTGTCCTGTGTGGTGTAGTATATAGAGGATGTGTCCTGTGTGGTGTAGTATATAGAGGAGGTGTCCTGTGTGGTGTAGTATATAGAGGATGTGTCCTGTGTGGTGTAGTATATAGAGGAGGTGTCCTGTGTGGTGTAGTATATAGAGGAGGTGTCCTGTGTGGTGTAGTATATAGAGGAGGTGTCCTGTGTGGTGTAGTATATAGAGGATGTGTCCTGTGTGGTGTAGTATATAGAGGATGTGTCCTGTGTGGTGTAGTATATAGAGGAGGTGTCCTGTGTGGTGTAGTATATAGAGGAGGTGTCCTGTGTGGTGTAGTATATAGAGGAGGTGTCCTGTGTGGTGTAGTATATAGAGGATGTGTCCTGTGTGGTGTAGTATATAGAGGAGGTGTCCTGTGTGGTGTAGTATATAGAGGAGGTGTCCTGTGTGGTGTAGTATATAGAGGAGGTGTCCTGTGTGGTGTAGTATATAGAGGATGTGTCCTGTGTGGTGTAGTATATAGAGGAGGTGTCCTGTGTGGTGTAGTATATAGAGGGTGTGTCCTGTGTGGTGTAGTATATAGAGGAGGTGTCCTGTGTGGTGTAGTATATAGAGGAGGTGTCCTGTGTGGTGTAGTATATAGAGGAGGTGTCCTGTGTGGTGTAGTATATAGAGGAGGTGTCCTGTGTGGTGTAGTATATAGAGGAGGTGTCCTGTGTGGTGTAGTATATAGAGGAGGTGTCCTGTGTGGTGTAGTATATAGAGGGTGTGTCCTGTGTGGTATAGTATATAGAGGATGTGTCCTGTGTGGTGTAGTATATAGAGGGTGTGTCCTGTGTGGTATAGTATATAGAGGATGTGTCCTGTGTGGTGTAGTATATAGAGGGTGTGTGGTGTAGTATATAGAGGAGGTGTCCTGTGTGGTGTAGTATATAGAGGGTGTGTCCTGTGTGGTATAGTATATAGAGGATGTGTCCTGTGTGGTGTAGTATATAGAGGAGGTGTCCTGTGTGGTGTAGTATAGAGAGGATGTCTCCTGTGTGGTGTAGTATATAGAGGAGGTGTCCTGTGTGGTGTAGTATATAGAGGAGGTGTCCTGTGTGGTGTAGTATATAGAGGATGTGTCCTGTGTGGTGTAGTATATAGAGGAGGTGTCCTGTGTGGTGTAGTATATAGCGGAGGTGTCCTGTGTGGTGTAGTATATAGAGGAGGTGTCCTGTGTGGTGTAGTATATAGAGGATGTGTCCTGTGTGGTGTAGTATATAGAGGAGGTGTCCTGTGTGGTGTAGTATATAGAGGAGGTGTCCTGTGTGGTGTAGTATATAGAGGAGGTGTCCTGTGTGGTGTAGTATATAGAGGAGGTGTCCTGTGTGGTGTATGATATAGAAGATGTGCCCTGTGTGGTGTAGTATATAGAGGAGGTGTCCTGTGTGGTGTATGATATAGAAGATGTGCCCTGTGTGGTGTAGTATATAGAGGAGGTGTCCTGTGTGGTGTAGTATATAGAGGGTGTGTCCTGTGTGGTGTAGTATATAGAGGATGTGTCCTGTGTGGTGTAGTATATAGAGGAGGTGTCCTGTGTGGTGTAGTATATAGAGGAGGTGTCCTGTGTGGTGTAGTATATAGAGGAGGTGTCCTGTGTGGTGTAGTATATAGAGGATGTGTCCTGTGTGGTGTAGTATATAGAGGAGGTGTCCTGTGTGGTGTAGTATATAGAGGAGGTGTCCTGTGTGGTGTAGTATATAGAGGAGGTGTCCTGTGTGGTGTAGTATATAGAGGAGGTGTCCTGTGTGGTGTAGTATATAGAGGAGGTGTCCTGTGTGGTGTAGTATATAGAGGAGGTGTCCTGTGTGGTGTAGTATATAGAGGAGGTGTCCTGTGTGGTGTAGTATATAGAGGAGGTGTCCTGTGTGGTGTAGTATATAGAGGAGGTGTCCTGTGTGGTGTAGTATATAGAGGAGGTGTCCTGTGTGGTGTAGTATATAGAGGAGGTGTCCTGTGTGGTGTAGTATATAGAGGATGTGTCCTGTGTGGTGTAGTATATAGAGGAGGTGTCCTGTGTGGTGTAGTATATAGAGGATGTGTCCTGTGTGGTGTAGTATATAGAGGAGGTGTCCTGTGTGGTGTAGTATATAGAGGAGGTGTCCTGTGTGGTGTAGTATATAGAAGATGTGCCCTGTGTGGTGTAGTATATAGAGGATGTGTCCTGTGTGGTGTATGATATAGAAGATGTGCCCTGTGTGGTGTAGTATATAGAGGAGGTGTCCTGTGTGGTGTAGTATATAGAGGGTGTGTCCTGTGTGGTGTAGTATATAGAGGAGGTGTCCTGTGTGGTGTAGTATATAGAGGGTGTGTCCTGTGTGGTGTAGTATATAGAGGAGGTGTCCTGTGTGGTGTAGTATATAGAGGAGGTGTCCTGTGTGGTGTAGTATATAGAGGATGTGTCCTGTGTGGTGTAGTATATAGAGGAGGTGTCCTGTGTGGTGTAGTATATAGAGGAGGTGTCCTGTGTGGTGTAGTATATAGAGGAGGTGTCCTGTGTGGTGTAGTATATAGAGGAGGTGTCCTGTGTGGTGTAGTATATAGAGGATGTGTCCTGTGTGGTGTAGTATATAGAGGAGGTGTCCTGTGTGGTGTAGTATATAGAGGAGGTGTCCTGTGTGGTGTAGTATATAGAGGAGGTGTCCTGTGTGGTGTAGTATATAGAGGAGGTGTCCTGTGTGGTGTAGTATATAGAGGGTGTGTCCTGTGTGGTGTAGTATATAGAGGAGGTGTCCTGTGTGGTGTAGTATATAGAGGAGGTGTCCTGTGTGGTGTAGTATATAGAGGATGTGTCCTGTGTGGTGTAGTATATAGAGGATGTGTCCTGTGTGGTGTAGTATATAGAGGAGGTGTCCTGTGTGGTGTAGTATATAGAGGAGGTGTCCTGTGTGGTGTAGTATATAGAGGAGGTGTCCTGTGTGGTGTAGTATATAGAGGAGGTGTCCTGTGTGGTGTAGTATATAGAGGGTGTGTCCTGTGCGGTGTAGTATATAGAGGATGTGTCCTGTGTGGTGTAGTATATAGGTGATGTGTCCTGTGTGGTGTAGTATATAGAGGAGGTGTCCTGTGTGGTGTAGTATATAGAGGATGTGTCCTGTGTGGTGTAGTATATAGAGGAGGTGTCCTGTGTGGTGTAGTATATAGAGGAGGTGTCCTGTGTGGTGTAGTATATAGAGGAGGTGTCCTGTGTGGTGTAGTATATAGAGGGTGTATCCTGTGTGGTGCAGTA
>NC_134358.1:554427379-554529879 GCF_048569485.1 Anomaloglossus baeobatrachus | reverse complement strand
CTCTGTCCCCAGCCTCAGCCCCTCTCTGTCCCCAGCCTCAGCCCGTCTCTGTCCCCAGCCTCAGCCCGTCTCTGTCCCCAGCCTCAGCCCGTCTCTGTCCCCAGCCTCAGCCCGTCTCTGTCCCCAGCCTCAGCCCGTCTCTGTCCCCAGCCTCAGCCCGTCTCTGTCCCCAGCCTCAGCCCGTCTCTGTCCCCAGCCTCAGCCCCTCTCTGTCCCCAGCCTCAGCCCCTCGCATCCACTCACACACACCCGATCGCATCCACTCACACACACCCGATCGCATCCACTCACACACACCCGATCGCATCCACTCACACACACCCGATCGCATCCACTCACACACACCCGATCGCATCCACTCACACACACCCGATCGCATCCACTCACACACACCCGATCGCATCCACTCACACACACCCGATCGCATCCACTCACACACACCCGATCGCATCCACTCACAGACACTGACGATATCGCACATACGCGCTGATACTCACAACATCCGGACATACCACATGCCTCTGGCCATGTGATCCTCCGTCAGGTCCTGGAAGATCACAACAGCACAGTATCGAGGCCGAGAAGCAAGCGATATCGCCGGATGCTGTGAGTATGTAGATGCGATGTGTGTGTGAGGTGTGTGTGAGAGTGAGTGCGATCTGATGTGTGTGTGTATGCGTGTGTGTGTGCTGTTATGTTTGTGCGTGTGGAAGTCGCGCCGCTGCAGGACCTTGATTTACTGGTAACTATGGTTACCAGCGCAACACGTCCCCCGCTCGCACGGGAGCCCACACCAGCATACGGCGGCGGCGTACGCTGATGTGGGCTCCCGTTGGGGAGGGGGGAAAGGGGGGGGGGGGAGTACAGTACTCACCTGGGATTCGTGGCTCCGTGACCGTGTCAGTTCGGGCAATGCGGGGGGGGGGGGGGGGGCGCGAGAGCTAACGTCTATTGCGTGAGGGGGGCGGGGCGTGGCGTGGCGTGGGCGAGTTGCCAATGCCTGCAGGGTGCCGGGGCGAGAGGCCAATCTGTGGGGGGGGGCAGAGCCTGGGCGAGCGGCTGGCCAATCCGTGTGGGGGCGCAGCCGGGACGAGAGGCCAATCCGTGTGGGGGGGCGGGGCCATGGCGAACCCAGCGGCCAATCAGCTTTGTGTCACCGTAAGGACATGTCACGGTGACACTGTCACCGTGACACAATTTTGGAGCATGACAGACAGACAGACAGAATAAGGCAATTATATATATAGATATATAATATACAGATTGTGATATGGGATGCAAAACTATTAGGCTATGTGCGCACTAGGCGTTTTTGCCGCGTTTTTAGCGGCGTTTTTTACCGCGTTTTTGTGCTGAAAACGCAGTGACATTGCTTCCCCAGCAATGTCAATGGGTTTTCAGAAGTGCTGTCCTCACACAGCGTTTTTTTTTAGCTGCGTTTTTGTGGTGACCACAAAAACGCAGCATGTCAATTATTTCTGCGTTTTCCACTGCGTTTTTCACTCATTGAATTCAATGAGATGTTAAAAACGCAATGAATAACGCATATAGCCGCGTTTCTATGACTAAAAACGCAGCTATACACGCAAGGGGTGGGCACTACAGTGACGTGTACAGGAAGAGGATTCCTTCTGTTGGTAAACACAGAAGCATGAATCCTCCCGGTACCGTCACCGCTGCTTCCACCTCCCGTCCTGTGCATGTCAGCTCCGTGCGGCGCCATGTCTGGGCGGGAGGTGGAGGCAGCGGCGAAAAACAAAGTGAACAGTAGAAAAAAAAAAATGTCATATATACTCACCTGTCTGCAGGGTCCCGGTGCCATGCCCGCTCCCATCTCCTCCCGGTCCCGCCGCTCTGGCTGTGTACAGTCTCCCCGGGGCAGGACCTTGCTTGCAGGACCTGGCTGTGGATCACCTGATGCAGTCACCTGACGCATCAGCTGATCGTAGTCTCGCCGGCTTTTTCGCGCCCGGCCGGCTATCAGCTGATCCTGCCGTCAGGGGACTTCATCAGCTGATCACCGGCAGCTCTTGCAGCGATCGTATAGGATCAGACTCCTGTCCAATCGATCGCTCCAGGAGCTGCCGGTAATCACCACAGCACATAAGTGAGTATGTATTTTTTTTTTTTTTTTTTTTGGCAACGATGCATCAGCTGATTGTATAATCGGCTTTTATACAATCAGCTGATGTGTGATGTGATTCAGGCACTTGATCCTGACACATCATCTGATCGCTCTGCCTTCCAGCAAACCGATCAGATGATATTGGATCCGGATTGGACGGCGCGGGACCCTGACCCAGGATTACTGCGGAGGGGGGTTAATTTCAATAAAGATGGAGTCACTAATTGTGTTGTGTTTTATTTCTAATAAAAATATTTTTCTGTGTTGTGTTTTTTTTTTATCATTACTAGAAATTCATGGTGGCCATGTCTAATATTGGCGTGACACCATGAATTTCGGGCTTAGGGCTAGCTGATAATATACAGCTAGCCCTAACTCCATTATTACCTAGCTCGCCACCCGTCACCAGGGCAGCTAGAAGAGTTGGATACAGCGCCAGAAGATGGCGCTTCTATGAAAGCGCCATTTTCTGGGGTGGCTGCGGACTGCAATTCGCAGTGGGGGTGCCCAGAAAGCATGGGCACCCTGCACTGTGGATTCCAATCCCCAGCTGCCTAGTTGTACCCGGCTGGACTCAAAAATTAGGCGAAGCTCACGTCTTTTTTTTTTTAATTATTTCATGAAATAATTAAAAAAAAAAGGGCTTCTCTATATTTTTGGTTCCCAGCCGGGTACAAATAGGCAGCTGGGGGTTGGGGGCAGCCCGTACCTGCCTGCTGTACCCGGCTAGCATACAAAAATATGGCGAAGCCTATGTCATTTTTTTTTTCTTTTTGGGCAAAAAACTGCATACAGTCCTGGATGGAAGATGCTGAGACTTGTAGTTCTGCAGCTGCTGTCTGCTCTCCTGCATACACTAGTGAATGGAGGATGCTGAGACTTGTAGTTCTGCAGCTGCTGTCTGCTCTCCTGCATACACTAGTTCTGCAGCTGTCTGCTCTCCTGCATACACTAGTTCTGCAGCTGTCTGCTCTCCTGCATACAATGAACATTTTGAAGAAGGAAATGACATCAGACCTTTTTTTTTTTTTTTTTTCATCAACAATCTTTAATGGCATTGTGCACTGATTAAAAACGCAGTGAGCAAAAACGCAGCAAAAAACGCACCAAATCGCGGCAAAAACGCATGCGTTTTTGCCGCGTTTTTTTAGCCGCGGGTGCGTTTTTTAGACAAAAACGCACATAAAAACGCAGCGTGAAAAAAACGCCTAGTGCGCACATAGCCTTAGCAAATAAATTACAAAAAATAAATTTATTGCAAAAAACTGATGTAACCAATAGGTGATTTTCTGATGACCCATGTTACATACTATGTCTTCCTGAGTTGAACCAAACAATACGTCACCAGGGTGCGGACTTTTTTTTTTTCTTTCCACTGTATCAGAGACCGGACAACCTCTGCTCATGAAGTCATGACATCTCTTACATATATATACATACATACATACATACATACATACATACATACATACATACATATACATACACATATATATATATATATATATAATATATATACAGTTAGGTCCAGAAATCTTTGGACAGTGACACAATTTTGGCGAGTTGGGCTCTGCATGCCACCACATTGGATTTGAAATGAAACCTCTACAACAGAATTCAAGTGCAGATTGTAACGTTTAATTTGAAGGTTTGAACAAAAATATCTGATAGAAATTGTAGGAATTGTCACATTTCTTTACAAACACTCCACATTTTAGGAGGTCAAAAGTAATTGGACAAATAAACCAAACCCAAACAAAATATTTTTATTTTCAATATTTTGTTGCGAATCCTTTGGAGGCAATCACTGCCTTAAGTCTGGAACCCATGGACATCACAAACGCTGGGTTTCCTCCTTCTTAATGCTTTGCCAGGCCTTTACAGCCGCAGCCTTCAGGTCTTGCTTGTTTGTGGGTCTTTCCGTCTTAAGTCTGGATTTGAGCAAGTGAAATGCATGCTCAATTGGGTTAAGATCTGGTGATTGACTTGGCCATTGCAGAATGTTCCACTTTTTTGCACTCATGAACGCCTGGGTAGCTTTGGCTGTATGTTTGGGGTCATTGTCCATCTGTACTATGAAGCGCCGTCCGATCAACTTTGCGGCATTTGGCTGAATCTGGGCTGAAAGTATATCCCGGTACACTTCAGAATTCATCCGGCTACTCTTGTCTGCTGTTATGTCATCAATAAACACAAGTGACCCAGTGCCATTGAAAGCCATGCATGCCCATGCCATCACGTTGCCTCCACCATGTTTTACAGAGGATGTGGTGTGCCTTGGATCATGTGCCGTTCCCTTTCTTCTCCAAACTTTTTTCTTCCCATCATTCTGGTACAGGTTGATCTTGGTCTCATCTGTCCATAGAATACTTTTCCAGAACTGAGCTGGCTTCATGAGGTGTTTTTCAGCAAATGTAACTCTGGCCTGTCTATTTTTGGAATTGATGAATGGTTTGCATCTAGATGTGAACCCTTTGTATTTACTTTCATGGAGTCTTCTCTTTACTGTTGACTTAGAGACAGATACACCTACTTCACTGAGAGTGTTCTGGACTTCAGTTGATGTTGTGAACGGGTTCTTCTTCACCAAAGAAAGTATGCGGCGATCATCCACCACTGTTGTCATCCGTGGACGCCCAGGCCTTTTTAAGTTCCCAAGCTCACCAGTCAATTCCTTTTTTCTCAGAAATTACCCGACTGTTGATTTCTTCGGCGCTCCATTGGGAGACCCAGACGATTGGGTGTATAGCTACTGCCTCCGGAGGCCACACAAAGCATTACACTTAAAAGTGTAAGGCCCCTCCCCTTCTGGCTATACACCCCCAGTGGGATCACTGGCTCACCAGTTTTCTGCTTTGTGCGAAGGAGGTCAGACATCCACGCATAGCTCCACTGTTTAGTCAGCAGTAGCTGCTGACTATGTCGGATGGAAGAAAAGAGGGCCCCACTTGTGGTTTGTAAGGTTGAGGTACCTATTGCTGGTACGGAGGCTAGAGCCCACATGCTGTTTTCCTTCCCCATCCCCCTGAGGGGCTCTGAGGAAGTGGGATCTTACCGGCCCCCAAGCCCTGAGGCCGGGCTCCATCCACAGACCCACTGGAACCTGATGGATACGGAGCTGTGTACCGTTCAGGGACAAGGCCCTGCAACTTTCAGGTACTCTGTGTCCCCGTACAGGCGGGCACGCACACACCAGACTTGCTGGGTGTGTTAGTGCGCCGGGGACAGTAGCGCTGTACGCTGGGGTTTGAGTCACAGCAGCTTAGCTGGGTGACTTCATGTGATGGGAACTACCGCGCCGGCCACTCTCGGAGCGGCGGCGCGGCTGGGACTTGTAGTGCGCCGGGGACTTAGCGCCGACCGCGCTTTTACGGCGGCGGCGCTTATAAATTTAGCCCCCGGCTTTTGCGGCCTAGCTCCGCTTCGTTCCCGCCCCCTCCCTGTCAGTCAGGGAAGGGGAGAGACGCTGTACGATTACTCAGCGCCGAGGGCTGGAGCCTTATTTACATGCTCCAGCCCTCTCACTAGGCACAGTGGCAAGCAGGTTTCCCGCTTTTAGTCTGGCACGCCCAGGGCCCGCCCCCCCCCTCCACAGGACGCCGGCAGCCATTCCTGCATGCAGTCTGGCTGGAGGACGGACACAGGCTCTGGGAGACCCAGACTAGGGATTTCTGGCGACCACACACCCGCGTTTAGCGGGCGGTAAGCAGCACATTAGTGCTGGCCCCACTAGTGCCACAGTGTGTATTGGTGTACTTTTTCCTGTACCAGATATTTATATATATACTGCACTGTAAGGTCGCTTCTTGGCTGTATACCCTATATTGCTCTGGGAAGACAACAACATGTCATCCACAAAACGCAAGGGTGCCAAGGCACGGGCTGTATTCACTGCTTGTACAGCATGTGGGGCTAATCTACCAGCAGGTTCCAACGACTCTCATTGTGTGCAATGTTCAGTCCCAGTGGCACTTCGTCAGCCAGAGCCTATGGTGGTGGTAGCCCAGGCAGAGACGCCTGTGAACCCTGCCCCGGTGACGGGGACAGAATTTGCAGTCTTTGCTGATAAAATGTCTGTGACTATGACAAAGATCCTGGAGACCTTGCAGTCCAGGCCAGTTGCTCAGACCATGGACACTGCTGTGCCTATGTTCCCCGGTCCCCCTCAGTTGGAACTAATCCGTACTTCAAGGGGGTCCCAGGCATCACAGGCTGAGGGCTCTGACTCCGATGACAGTCCCAGTCCACCTAAGCGAGCTCGCTGGGAGAGACCCTCCACGTCATCACGCGGGTCAGGGTCTCAGCGAGAAGGGTCTCTATATGATGAGACAGAGGTGGGTGATCAGGAGTCTAGTCCTGACACCGCACTCAATTTGGATACGCCAGATGGTGACGCCATGGTAAATGACCTTATAGCGGCCATCAATAGGCTGTTGGATATTTCTCCCCCAGCCCCTTCAGCAGAGGAGGCAGCTGCACAGCAGGAGAAATTCCATTTCTTGTATCCCAAGCGTAAATTGAGCACTTTTCTGGACCACTCTGACTTCAGAGCATCAATCCAGAAACACAATACTTATCCGGACAAGCGTTTTTCCAAACGCCTTAAGGATACACGTTATCCCTTTCCCACTGACGTGGTCAAACGCTGGACCCAGTGTCCAAAAAAGTGGACCCTCCAATATCCAGACTTGCAGCTAGATCCATAGTTGCAGTGGAGGATGGGGCTTCACTTAAAGATGCCAATGACAGACAGATGGACCTTTGGTTGAAATCTGTCTATGAAGCTATTGGCGCGTCGTTTGCTCCAGCATTCGCGGCCGTGTGGGCGCTCCAAGCTATTTCAGCTGGTTTGGCACAGGTGGACTCTTTCATGCGTCCAGCAGTGCCACAAGTGGCGTCCTTAACTACGCAAATGTCTGCGTTTGCGACCTACGCTATTAATGCGGTACTAGAATCCACGAGCCGTACCGCAATGGCATCCGCCAACTCTGTAGTTTTGCGCAGAGCCTTGTGGTTAAAAGAATGGAAAGCAGATTCTGCTTCTAAAAAATGTTTAACCAGCTTGCCATTATCTGGAGACAGACTGTTTGGTGAGCAATTGGCGGAAATCATTAAACAGTCCAAAGGTAAGGACTCTTCCTTACCCCAGCCCAGATCAAGCAAACCTCAACAGAGGAAGTGGCAGTCAAAGTTTCGGTCCTTTCGAGGCTCGGGCAAGCCCCAATTCTCCTCGTCCAAAGGGACTCAGAAAGAGCAAAGGAGCTCTGATTCCTGGCGGGCTCACTCACGCCCCAAGAAAGCAACCGGAGGTACCGCTTCCAAGACAGCTGCCTCATGACTCTCGGCCGCCTCCCTCCACATCCTCGGTCGGTGGCAGGCTCTCCCGCTTTTGCGACATTTGGCTGCCACAGGTCAAAGACCGGTGGGTAACAGACATTTTGTCTCACGGGTACAGGATAGAGTTCAGTTCTCGTCCTCCGCCTCGGTTCTTCAGAACCTCCCCACATCCCGACCGAGCAGATGCCCTTCTGCAGGCGGTGAATTCTCTAAGAGCAGAAGGAGTGGTGGTCCCTGTTCCTCTTCAGGAACAAGGACAAGGTTTTTACTCCAATCTCTTTGTGGTGCCAAAAAAGGACGGCTCATTCCGTCCTGTTCTGGACCTAAAACTGCTCAACAGGCATGTGAACGCCAGGCGGTTCCGGATGGAATCTCTCCGCTCAGTCATTGCCTCAATGTCTCAAGGAGATTTCCTAGCATCAATAGACATCAGAGATGCTTATCTCCACGTGCCGATTGCTACAGAGCACCAACGCTTTCTACGCTTCGTGATAGGAGACGACCATCTTCAGTTCGTAGCTCTGCCATTTGGTCTGGCGACAGCCCCACGGGTGTTCACCAAGGTCATGGCGGCAGTGGTAGCAGTCTTGCACTCTCAGGGACACTCTGTGATCCCTTACTTGGACGATCTTCTTGTCAAGGCACCCTCTCAGGAGGCATGCCAACTCAGCCTGAATGTTGCACTGGAGACTCTCCAGACGTTCGGGTGGATCATCAACTTCTCAAAGTCAAACCTGTCACCGACCCAATCACTAACGTATCTTGGCATGGAGTTTCATACTCTCTCAGCGATAGTGAAGCTTCCGCTGGACAAGCAGAGGTCACTACAGACTGGGGTGCAGGCTCTCCTTCAAAGTCAGTCGCACTCCTTAAGACGCCTCATGCACTTCCTCGGGAAGATGGTGGCGGCAATGGAGGCGGTTCCGTTTGCGCAGTTTCATCTGCGCCCACTTCAATGGGACATTCTCCGCCAATGGGACGGGAAGTCAACATCCCTGGACAGGAAAGTCTCCCTTTCCCAGACGGCCAAAGACTCTCTGCAGTGGTGGCTTCTTCCCACCTCATTATCACAGGGAAGATCCTTCCTTCCACCGTCCTGGGCGGTGGTCACGACAGACGCGAGTCTGTCAGGGTGGGGAGCAGTTTTTCTCCACCACAGGGCTCAGGGTACGTGGACTCAGCAGGAGTCCACCCTTCAGATCAATGTTCTGGAGATCAGAGCAGTGTATCTTGCCCTACTAGCCTTCCAGCAGTGGCTGGAAGGAAAGCAGATCCGAATTCAGTCGGACAACTCCACAGCGGTGGCATACATCAACCACCAAGGGGGGACACGCAGTCGGCAAGCCTTCCAGGAAGTCCGGCGGATTCTGATGTGGGTGGAAGCCACGGCCTCCACCATATCCGCAGTTCACATCCCCGGCGTAGAAAACTGGGAAGCAGACTTCCTCAGTCGCCAGGGCATGGACGCAGGGGAATGGTCACTTCACCCGGACGTGTTTCAGGAAATCTGTCGCCGCTGGGGAAGGCCGGACGTCGACCTAATGGCGTCCCGGCACAACAACAAGGTCCCAACCTTCATGGCACGGTCTCGCGATCACAGAGCTCTGGCGGCAGACGCCTTAGTGCAAGATTGGTCGCAGTTCCGGCTCCCTTATGTGTTTCCACCTCTGGCACTCTTGCCCAGAGTGCTACGCAAGATCAGATCCGACTGCAGCCGCGTCATACTCGTCGCCCCAGACTGGCCAAGGAGGGCGTGGTATCCGGATCTGTGGCATCTCACGGTCGGCCAACCGTGGGCACTGCCAGACCGACCAGACTTACTGTCCCAAGGGCCGTTTTTCCATCGGAATTCTGCGGCCCTGAACCTGACTGTGTGGCCATTGAGTCCTGGATCCTAGCGTCTTCAGGATTGTCCCAAGGGGTCGTTGCTACCATGAGACAGGCTAGGAAGCCCACGTCCGCTAAGATCTACCACAGAACGTGGAGGATATTCTTATCCTGGTGCTCTGCTCAGGGAGTGTCTCCCTGGCCATTTGCATTGCCTACCTTTCTTTCTTTCCTGCAATCTGGGTTAGAAAAAGGTTTGTCGCTCGGCTCCCTTAAAGGGCAAGTCTCGGCGCTATCCGTCTTTTTTCAGAAGCGTCTAGCACGACTCTCTAAGGTGCGCACGTTCCTGCAGGGGGTTTGTCATATCGTACCCCCGTACAAGCGACCGTTAGATCCATGGGATCTGAACAGGGTGCTAGTTGCCCTACAGAAGCCGCCCTTCGAGCCTCTGAGGGAGGTTTCACTTTCTAGACTGTCACAGAAAGTGGCTTTTCTGGTAGCGATCACATCTCTTCGGAGAGTGTCTGAGCTAGCAGCGCTGTCATCCAAGGCTCCCTTCCTGGTTTTCCACCAGGACAAGGTAGTGCTGCGCCCCATTCAGGAGTTTCTCCCGAAGGTGGTATCCTCTTTTCATCTTAATCAGGATATCTCTTTGCCTTCTTTTTGTCCTCATGCAGTTCATCGGTATGAGAAGGATTTACATTTGTTAGATCTGGTGCGAGCACTCAGAATCTACATTTCCCGAACGGCGCCCCTGCGCCGTTCGGATGCACTCTTTGTCCTTGTCGCTGGTAAGCGCAAGGGGTCGCAGGCTTCTAAGGCCACCCTGGCTCGATGGATCAAAGAACCAATTCTTGAGGCCTACCGTTCTGCTGGGCTTCCGGTTCCATCAGGGCTAAAGGCCCATTCTACCAGAGCCGTGGGTGCGTCCTGGGCATTGCGTCACCAGGCTACGGCTCAACAGGTGTGCCAGGCAGCTACCTGGTCGAGTCTGCACACTTTCACCAAACATTATCAGGTGCATACCTATGCTTCGGCGGACGCCAGCCTAGGTAGAAGAGTCCTGCAGGCGGCAGTTGCCTCCCCGTAGGGGAGGGCTGTCTTCGCAGCTCTAACATGAGGTATTCTTTACCCACCCAGGGACAGCTTTTGGACGTCCCAATCGTCTGGGTCTCCCAATGGAGCGCCGAAGAAGAAGGGAATTTTGTTACTTACCGTAAATTCCTTTTCTTCTAGCTCCTATTGGGAGACCCAGCACCCGCCCTGTTGTCCTTCGGGATTTTTGGTTGTTTTTCGGGTACACATGTTGTTCATGTTGAACGGTTTTCAGTTCTCCGACGTTATTTCGGAGTGAATTTGTTTAAACCAGTTATTGGCTTTCCTCCTTCTTGCTTTTGCACTAAAACTGGTGAGCCAGTGATCCCACTGGGGGTGTATAGCCAGAAGGGGAGGGGCCTTACACTTTTTAGTGTAATTGCTTTGTGTGGCCTCCGGAGGCAGTAGCTATACACCCAATCGTCTGGGTCTCCCAATAGGAGCTAGAAGAAAAGGAATTTACGGTAAGTAACAAAATTCCCTTCTTTGCTACTCCAAGCATGTCTGCTATCTCTCTGATGGATTTTTTTCTTTTTTTTTCAGCCTCAGGATGTTCTGCTTCACCTCAATTAAGAGTTCCTTAGACCGCATGTTGTCTGGTCACAGCAACAGCTTCCAAATGCAAAACCACACACCTGTAATCAACCCCAGACCTTTTAACTATTTCATTGATTACAGGTTAACGAGGGAGACGCCTTCAGAGTTAATTGCAGCCCTTAGAGTCCCTTGTCCAATTATTTTTGGTCCCTTGAAAATGAGGAGGCTATGCATTACAGAGCTATGATTCCTAAACCCTTTCTCCGATTTGGATGTGAAAACTCTCATATTGCAGCTGGGAGTGTGCACTTTCAGCCCATATTATATATATAATTGTATTTCTGAACATGTTTTTGTAAACAGCTAAAATAACAAAACTTGTGTCACTGTCCAAATATTTCTGGACCTAACTGTATGTGTGTGTGTGTGTGTATATGTATGTATGTATGTATATGTATGTGTATATATATATATATATATATATATATATATATAATGTATGTATATATATATGTATATATATATATATATATATGTATATATATATATATATATATTACTGGCTGTACTACCTGGCTTCGCCCGGGTTAATAACTATTGTTAACAAATTAGAATGTATTAATATTCCCGGGATAGAATGTATAAATAGAATGTATTAACGCCCGGGATAGTAACTGTCTCTCTGTTTCTCTCCCATTCTCTGTCTGTCTCCCCTCTGTATATATCCCTCTGTCTTTCTCTCTCTATCTCTTTCCCTGTCTGTCTCTTTCCTTCTCTTTCCCTGTCTGTCTCTTTCCTTCTCTTTCCCTGTCTGTCTCTATCTCTTTCCCTGTCTGTCTCTTTCCATCTCTTTCCCTGTCTCTCTTTCCCTTTGTCTGTCTCTGTCTGTCTCTTACCCTGTCTGTCTCTTTCCCTTTCTTTCCCTGTCTGTTTCCCTGTGTCTTTGTCTGTGTCTGTCTCTTTGTGTCTGTCTCTTACCCTGTCTATTTCTGTTTCTTACCCTGTCTGTGTCTGCCTCTTTCCCTGGCTGCAATGTGACGCGCCAACATTCCAAATAACGGTGTGGCTGACATTCTTCTGAAGTTGTGGCTGCCAGCTCCATTCGCTTTAATGGAGGCAGGTTTTTAGTGAATAACTGTAAAGCGCAGGGTTAAAAGTTCCCCTCAAAACATAGCCTATGACGCTCTCTGGGCCCAGATGTGTGAGTGTGCAGAATTTTTTGCCGTTGCGATGGTGCAGATGCCAATCCCGGACACACACACACACACACACACACACACACACACACACACACACACACACACACACACACACACACACACCTTTATATATTAGATACATGCTTTGGCCAATTCATAAACTAAAAATCTCATTTTTTCATATAGCAGTACTGCAGTACCAGAGTTCCCTTATACATTGCTGGCATTGTAGTGTGCAGCTGTATGTATTTTGTATCTCTTAGCAGTTGTCACGTCATTTTATTCTTCCTGTTCTCGCGCAGAGTCTGCAGGACCCGATGGATAAACTCTGTCGTCAGTCTAAAAAGAAGCCAAAAGCCAAGGATGCCTCTCCGGAAACACGGGACAGCGAGCAGTAAGTAGAGACCGAGTTCTGCAGGGTCCATCAGCGTCCGCACGTCTCGGGTCCACGTGCGGAGCTGCCGCCACTGATCCGGATATGTTTCTTTCCTGCAGACTGATCTCTTTAGAGGAGCAGCAGCAGCAGGAGACCGAATCCGTGTCATCAGGTGAGAAAACAGCAGCCACTACAGGAGCCACAGTCCACACATGCAACCGGTGCAGTGATCCCATAGATCACATCACATATCAGGCGGGCATGTTTCCACCATGTAAAGGAACAGCATATCCGCAGCTCTGCAACCCTTCCATTCTCGGGATTGATGGATGTCGGAGGTCAGACCCCAATGTTATACCATTGCAGCCTACCAGGATCAGAGACGACTCCAATCTCAGAAATGTAACACCTTTTGATGCCGCGGCCAATGGTGACAGCAACATGTAAACGGTTAATCCTCCAAAATTAGGCGCTGATAGGAAATCATGGCAATGAGAGGCTTAATGAAGCCACAAGCCTTCAGTTCTTGAGCAGCACCAGATCAGAACATGACTGTCTCCATTCACTGATTGCAAGCAGAGATCTAGAAAATCACAGTGAAAACTGGAAAGAAAAACTGAGAGCAGAAACTGAGCGTCCTGACCACCAGATTTGCACTTTTTGGTGCTGTAGGGGTTAAAGGCCATCTACTTTATGTACAAAGGGGAATTCATGTATGGGGGAGGGGTGATATCTGTGATCTGGTCTGAACCAATTGGGATTTTGTTTTTTTTTTGTTTCATGTCACATCTGAAGTTGAGCTGGACAAAGGAAACCCCCTCGCGTTTGATGGTAAGAGGGGCGGACAGCCGGGTGTGTGTACATAGGGTCAGTGCATTGTTTACAGCCTCATGCTGGCGGTTTTCATTTTCCAGGTACATTGGATGATTTGTTAGATCTGAAACCAGATGAGAAGTTCATCTATGAAGAAAGTGGTGAGTGTGCGCCGATCACCAATCCTCCATCCGTAGTCACTGACCCTGCACAGAGGCGTTACACCGAGCGTCCAACACAGGACTATGGGTGAAGGGGCTCTGGGTACTAAAGGGGGGTTCCCAATAAAGGACCCCTTCTGTAACTTCAGCTATAAAAACTGCTGACAATTCATATAGGCCCTATAGAAATTCTCTTCATGAGAAAATCCAAGATGAACAGTATGATAGCACTAATGTTTATGTACTTAGTCAGTTGAACTTATAGGGGCAGTATTATAGCAGTTATTTTCTTGTACATAGGAGCAGTATTATAGTAGTTATATTCTTGTACATAGAGGGCAGTATTATCGTAGCTATATTCTTGTATATAGGGGCAGTATTATAGTAGTTATATTCTTGTACATAGGAGCAGTATTATAGCAGTTATTTTCTTGTACATAGGAGCAGTATTATAGTAGTTATATTCTTGTACATAGAGGGCAGTATTATCGTAGCTATATTCTTGTATATAGGGGCAGTATTATAGTAGTTATATTCTTGTACATAGGAGCAGTATTATAGTAGTTATATTCTTGTACATAGGGGCAGTATTATAGTAGTTATATTCTTCTACATAGGGACAGTATTATAGTAGGTATATTCTTGTACATAGGGGCAGTATTATAGTAGGTATATTCTTGTACATAGGAGCAGTATTATAGTAGTTATATTCTTGTACATAGGGAGCAGTATTATAGTAGTTATATTCTTGTACATAGGGGCAGTATTATAGTAGTTATATTCTTGTACATAGGGGCAGTATTATAGTAGTTATATTCTTGTACATAGGAGCAGTATTATAGTAGTTATTTTCTTGTACATAGGGGCAGTATTATAGTAGTTATATTCTTGTACATAGGAGCAGTATTATAGTAGTTATATTCTTGTACATAGGAGCAGTATTGTAGCAGTTATATTCTTCTACATAGGAGCAGTATTATAGTAGTTATATTCTTGTACATAGGAGCAGTATTATAGTAGTTATATTCTTGTACATAGGGGGCAGTATTATAGTAGTTATATTCTTGTACATAGGAGCAGTATTATAGTAGTTATATTCTTGTACATAGGGGCAGTATTATAGTAGTTATATAGTTGTACATAGGGGCAGTATTATAGTAGTTATATTCTTGTACATAGAGGGCAGTATTATAGTAGTTATATTCTTGTACATAGGGGCAGTATTATAGTAGTTATATTCTTGTACATAGGGGCAGTATTGTGTGTGTGTAATATATATATATAATGTGTGTGCGCACTCTGGCTTGGTCACCATCCTTTTTTGCCTCCATTGCCTCTTCCTTGATTGACAGCTCTGACTTTACAAGAGCAAGAAAATATTGGGGATCAAGCAAAAATAAGTAATTTGGAGGATGCGCTGAGCTGCTGGGGTGGGCGAGGGGTGCCCTGTGAGCCTGTGAATCACACATACAGTTGTGCTGCCTCCTCTACATCCAGCCGTAGTCACACATCAGGCACCGTCTTATGTCTCCTGCCTCCTTTATAGTCACACACGAGGCATTGTCTTATGCCTCCTGCCTCCTTTATAGTCACACATCAGGCACCGTCTTATGTCTCCTGCCTCCTTTATAGTCACACACGAGGCACCGTCTTATGTCTCCTGCCTCCTTTATAGTCACACACGAGGCACCGTCTTATGCCTCATGCCTCCTTTATAGTCACACACGAGGCACCGTCTTATGCCTCCTGCCTCCTTTATAGTCACACACGAGGCACCGTCTTATGCCTCCTTTATAGTCACACACAAGGCACCGTCTTATGTCTCCTGCCTCCTTTATAGTCACACACGAGGCACCGTCTTATGTCTCCTGCCTCCTTTATAGTCACACACGAGGCACCGTCTTATGCCTCCTGCCTCCTTTATAGTCACACACAAGGCACCATCTTATGCCTCCTGCCTCCTTTATAGTCACACACGAGGCGCCGTCTTATGCCTCCTGCCTCCTTTATAGTCACACATGAGGCGCCGTCTTATGCCTCCTGCCTCCTTTATAGTCACACACGAGGCACCGTCTTATGCCTCCTGCCTCCTTTATAGTCACACACGAGGCACCGTCTTATGCCTCCTGCCTCCTTTATAGTCACACACGAGGCACCGTCTTATGCCTCCTGCCTCCTTTATAGTCACACACGAGGCACCGTCTTATACCTCCTGCCTCCTTTATAGTCACACACGAGGCGCCGTCTTATGCCTCCTGCCTCCTTTATAGTCACACACGAGGCACCGTCTTATGCCTCCTGCCTCCTTTATAGTCACACACGAGGCACCGTCTTATACCTCCTGCCTCCTTTATAGTCACACACGAGGCGCCGTCTTATGCCTCCTGCCTCCTTTATAGTCGCACACGAGGCACCGTCTTATGCCTCCTGCCTCCTTTATAGTCACACACGAGGCACCGTCTTATGCCTCCTGCCTCCTTTATAGTCACACACGAGGCGCCGTCTTATGCCTCCTGCCTCCTTTATAGTCACACACGAGGCACCGTCTTATGCCTCCTGCCTCCTTTATAGTCACACACGAGGCACCGTCTTATGCCTCCTGCCTCCTTTATAGTCACACGAGGCACCGTCTTATGTCTCCTTTACGTTTTCTGCTTTTAGCCACTTCCAAGGACCCTTATGCAGATCCCCTCGAGGCCGATTCTTTGGAGAAGGACGAGATGCAGCTGCTAAATGAGATCTTGAGTGCATCTTCCATGGATGGCGGGGACCTCGGCACGGAGTGGACGGCCGTGTTCGGGGAACCCCTCTTCAATGCTCAGCCTTTAAGCCCCACAAGTCCCGAAGAGGAGCAGAAAGCTGGAGAATCTCCATCTGGTTTCCTTCCATCACAGTTGTTGGAGCAAGACTTTGGCGGCTTCCAGGCTTCATTACACGGTTTGTACTCGCATCTCATTTCTTGCCCCGTCCAGTTTGCTACAATGTGTCAGCGCAGGTTAAATATATGTGCAAATTCTCATCTGTGGCAATATAAAGCGTCGTGTCTTCCGTACATTGCGGACTCTATCACACCCATGATTATGATTCATGTGTCCCTGTATTCCAGACTGGTCCACTAACAACGGGGCCTCGGCCTGTCTCCGAACCCCACCCGCTAACCCCCATCAAAATGCTAGCCGGACCCCTGCAACAGGTAGGATCATCCGCAGCCCTTCTGTGGTCCGTCATGCTTCTGTACGGGGTCTTTGTGTATATGGGGTGATTCTCATCATATGCAGTAAGATTAGATCTGTCTGGATTACGGTGGCGTGTTTTATTTTATCACTTATAGAAACGGCGCCATGTTTGTTCACAGGCTGTGGTTGGTATTGCAGCTCGGCATTTAATGAGTCACTAGGCTGTGGCTGCTTTTCGGTGATTTTATTGAATATGTTAGTGTCAGAAACGCTCCTAATGACCCCCAAAAAGCCCGATTTATACCAAGGTCAGGCCCGAGCTTGTGAGTTGTGGGATTCACCAACCTTCCGCGTCCCCCCCCTTAGAGGGAAAGATCTCGGTCTTTGCACTAACCCAGCGGTGCCGCGTGCTTCACTTAGATGTTTTTTTTTTTTCTTGAGCCGACGAGTTCTGGTAATGTCTAAAGTCAAATATAGTGGTTATGGGATGGGAAAATTAAGACTAGGAATGTCCAGGTTCAAGATGCGGAAGAACCAAAGTCCCATGGCTGATGTGTATGGCGTTCTGCTCGGTAATCCTGGTGGTTAGTGTACAGTGCGCTGTGGCCGGTAGCGTCAGTGGGAACCACTCATGCGGTATGACGATATGGTGGACGAGTTGAACCAAAGAGTTACTAACGCGTTTCGAAGAACAGAGCTCCTTTTCTTCCTGCATTTATATACAGCATGGAGTGTCTTTACTCTTCTAGCATGATCTACGTATTCTAATGAGAATACACAGGAATCTCAATAGAAACCCAGCAGCTGCTATAATGCTACTTCAATCAGCACTAGTGTATACAGTATATTTATGAAACGTGTCTACATTTTAGACAGTAAAAACACAGACACGCGCTCTTACATTATAGACATGGTTATGATTGACACATGTGTCCAAAAGTCTGCATTAATTCACGTATATTATAATATAACTTGAGAGCGGCGGCAGCTATAGGCATAGAAGTGGTGTCTAGGTATAGTAAAGTATCCATGCGCTACGCAATGAAACCACCTATAGCGCCACCTGGTGGAAAACAACGGAGTTAGCATTTTTATCTCGAAAACGGAACAAGATAGAGAAAAAAGTGAATTACAAAGTTGTAGGGCATCATCAATTCAATACGAATCCACACCTTGCATACAGAAATGCTATGATTAGAACGTGTAAAGCTCACAAGGCTGCGGACGTGAAGCGATACCTCATGGAGACCTTCCTACAAGTCATTGGGTATGGTGGCTGTGGAGTGGCCTCCACGCTCACCTGACCTGACCCCATTGGACTTCTTTCTGTGAGGTCACATCAAATAGCAGGTGTATGCGACCCCTCCACCAACATTGCAGGACCTACGACCACGTATCACAGATGCTTGTGCACACGTGTCACCTACCATATTGCACAACGTGCAGCCAGATACAGTATGCTGTGCAGAGTCCAGATGTGCAGTGCAGCAAGATACAGTATGCTGTGCAGAGTCCAGATGTGCAGTGCAGCAAGATACAGTATGCTGTGCAGAGGCCAGATGTGCAGTGCAGCAAGATACAGTATGCTGTGCAGAGTCCAGATGTGCAGTGCAGCAAGATACAGTATGCTGTGCAGAGGCCAGATGTGCATTGCAGCAAGATACAGTATGCTGTGCAGAGGCCAGATGTGCATTGCAGCTGACGGGGGCAACTGTGAGCATCAAAGTTAAATGAGCGCCATATGCGTGACCAGCATTCAATGTTTTGGGTTTTGGGGGGGTCATAGGTTTCGTATCATAGCATTTCTGTATGCAAGGTGTCGATTTGTATTGAATTGATGATGCCCTACAACTTTGTTATTCACTTTTTTCTTTCTATCTCGTTCCGTTTGAGATAGAAATGCTAACTCCGTTGTTTTCCACCAGGTGGCGCTATAGGTGGTTTCATTGCGTAGCGCATAGCTACTTTACTATACCTAGACACCACTTCTATGCCTATAGCTGCCGCCGTTCTCAAGTTAATGGCGGTGGACACACTGTATAGTTGATGGGTGATGGTGCCGATGGCGTTATGGCCCACACAAGTGTTGAGATAGGTGCACCTTTGACAGGTAGGACGTGTGTCTCTCCAATATGGCCATCCCCAAGGCTGACCCATTATTGCTTTGTAAAAAATGATTCGAACCCTGGGAGATGACACCAACTTAAAAGTAACGGGGGGTTTCTTGAGGGAATTCTTACATTTCTATGATTTTTTTTTTTTTCTTAGATGCCCCAAAAAGCACAAAGGATCTGTCTACCTGGTACAACCTCTTTGCCGACCTGGATCCTTTATCTAACCCGGACGCTGTGGGGAAAACCGATAAGGAACACGAACTTCTTAACGCCTAAGAACACTCCGCATCACTGTCCACGTGCCACCGCCGGGTGGCCAGGAGGGGGCGCCGCACACGTGCCACTAATGATTTCCTACAATTGTTCTTTTCTGTTCTCTCAGTGTAATAGAGGAGCTACACGACGTCTCTGAAAACGACCGCGTTTGCCAAAACATGTGCCAGGTCCGGACATTTAAAGGAGAAAATACTGGAAAGCTATTTTTCTACTGCTCGTAGTGATAAACCCAGGTGCCATGGCTCTTCTGTCACTACACGGCCTGGGCTCAGTTTACAATAATTTATTCGGATGGGAGTAGAATTTACTGGAGGATGATGGGAAGGATTGTATACCCAGCATGCACTGCTTTCACATGTTTGTGGGGAGTTACAAAAAAAACAAATATGGCTGCCTTCTTAGTCCCACCCCTGTCTCAGGTTGCCTGGTATTGCAGAACCATACGCAACCTTTAGGCAGGTTTTTTAAAGAAAGCAGTCATATTTTTCGAATTGTGGACAATCCCTTTAAGGATCCATCCTTGAGTTGTCTGGGACAGTATTCCAGATCCAATATGGGTGTTACTCAGCACTCATGGTGCTGACCTGCAAAGCTTCCTAGGCAGGACGCAACGCTGCAGCTAATCAACAACCAGCGGTATCACCAGCAAAACACTTAGTACAGTTGTCACCCATCTTTCTTACAATAACGAATGGCAAATCTGCCTAGGACGTTTAGTACAATGGCAGTGGAGAAGGTAGCCATTCTCATATCTTGGAAAGCTGGGTGACAACCAGCATGATCCACATTGGTGCTCATGTTGTCAGAGGAAGACTGCATTAAGAATGGGATTAAGAAATTGGATCAAGAAGGGGATGTTGATCTGTGCGTATATATATGTGTATATATATATAATATATATATATATATACTATAAAAATATAGTTTAAATATAAATATTATTTAAAATATATATATACACGCACACACACACTCTGGACAAAATAATGGAAACACCTGGAACCATTCAGAAAAGTTAGTTTAATATGGTGCAGGTCCACCTTTTGCGGCCTCAATTCTCCGACGTATGGATTCATACAGGGTGTGAATTGTTTCCAAAGGAATTTTAGCCCATACTGCAGTTAAAACACCCTCCAGTTCCTTTAGTGACGATGGTGGCGGAAATCGACGTCTAACTTGAATCTCTAAAATCGCCCATAAATGCTCAATAATGTTGAGGTCTGGGGATTGTGGGGCCAGATGAGACGCTCAACTTCATTAGAATGTTCCTCGTGCCATGATTTAGCGATTCTAGCTGCATGAATTGGTGCATTATCATCCTGAAAGATGGCGTTCCCCTTCGGGAACAGTGCTTGAACCATGGGATGCACTTGGTCGCCCAAAATGCCTAAATAATCGGGCTGTTAATTCTTCCATGAAGGGATATCATTGGCCCGGCGGATCTCCATGAAACAGCACCCCAGAACCTCTGCCATGTTTTTGGGAGAAGGCAGTCTGGAGGGAAGGCTTCTTTCGGCTTTCTCCAAACGTGCACTCGGCCGGAGGTCGGAAAAAGGGTAAACTATGAGATGAGAATATCACATGTTTCCACTGCTCGAGGGACCAATTCTGGAGGTTTCTACACCACTCTTAGGCTATGTGCGCACGTTGCGTACTGTCCCTGCAGAAATTTCTGCAGCGATTTGAACAGCACACGTGCGCTTCAAATCGCTGCAGAAACAGTTCGTAATGAAGAAAAAAAAAAGCCGATTTCATGCGCTCTGAGTGTAGCCCCTCCCATAGACAGAGCGGGGGCTGCAGGCAGAGTGCAGGAAAGAAGTGACATGTCACTTCTTAGAACGCGCGCTTCGGGCAGCAGCCGAAGCGCTGCGCTGTAATACGCCACGTGCGCACGGCCCCTGCACAATCTCCATAGATTGAGCAGGGGACGCATGCAGTTACGCTGCGGTGCAGATCGCAGCGTAACTGCATGCAATTACGCAACGTGCGCACATAGCCTTAGGCTATGTCCGCACTTTGCTTTTTCAACTGCAGCGTTTAATGCCAAACTGCATGCGTTCTGCTTTTCAAGCATAGTCTATGGAATTTTGGGTTTCTTGTCCGCACTTTGCTCTTCACAATGCTGCCTTTTTGTGGCAGAAATTTGGGCAAAAACTCTGCTTTGCAGTTCAAAACGCAAATGGCAAAAACTATTGACATGTTGCTTCTTTGAAAAGCAGAGTTTTTGCCCAAATTTATGCCACAAAAAGGCAGCATTGTGAACAGCAAAGTGCGCACAAGAAACCCAAATTCCCATAGACTATGCTTGAAAAGCAGAACACATGCATTTTGGCATTAAACGCTGCAGTTGAAAAAGCAGCAAAAAAGCAAAGTGCGGACATAGCCTAAACGCTTGGACACATTTGTGATTGAGAGCAGCGGTTTTCTAATTGCAGCTCTTCCGTGGAATCCAGATTTGTGCAGCTCCCGACCAACAGTTTTCATGGAAACTGGGTTCTGTAGATGTTCATTGAGCTCAGCAGTGATTTCCGGAGCCGTGGTCTTGCCATGCTCTCACAATTCGCTTTAGAGGCAGACGGTCTCGCTCAGTCAACTGCGACTTTCGGCCGGACCTGTGCTTTGCTGCCGACGGTTTTCCTTCTCTTTCTTTGGAGACAGAACCTCTTGACACGCCAAGCATTCAGGCACTTTCTATTACACTAGCGCCTGCCGTACGAGCACCAACACTTTGGCCTCTTTGAAAATCCGAGAAGTCTGCCACTGGTATCAGGTTCCCATCAATGTTCTTACAATTCTGCAAAACTAACAGTTAATTTACACACACATATCCCATAAAACAGTCAACCGCAAAACATTAACATACGTCACGGTGTGCATGTTTATAACATGTTCAAAGATTATGATGCCAAAACGTTAGGTGTTTCCATTACAATGTCCAACCCATTTTATATATATATATATATATATATATATATATATATATATATATATATATATATATATATATATATATATATATATATATATATATATATATATATATATATATATATATATATATATATATATATATATATATATATATATATATATAATAAAAATAAATAAATATTCAAAATATTCAAACAAGCATATTACACTGGAAGTGCTGGGTAGAAGGCTGACCTGCGTCCTCCAGGGGAGGGGTTTATCAGGTCGATTGTGGATCACATTTCTTATAGATTCTGCAGATCGCTTTAATTCCAGTTATTTGCAAATTTATTTTTATTTTTTTTTTTAAATTTCATTCCATTTTCTCGCCACCTGTCACTTTTGCTGAATGAAGTATTAATTGTCGCCACTCTGAGCATGTCTGCAACGTCAACAAATAAATTCTCTGTTCTGTTTAGGTTTTTTTTTTTCCCTGCTAGATGCGGCGTGGTGTCGTTATTTCACATTCATGCAGTTTCAACTTCTTCATATCCTAATTGTCCGATTTTATTATATAGATATGGGAGAAAAACAAGACCTGCTGTGAAAAGTTATGACTAGAGGTTACATATTATGGCACCATCCAGCTGAAATGCATTGCAGCACAAGGACTCGTTGGGTCTCCGCACTGCAATGTACCGGCCACCGATAAAGGATATGAATAGTCACTGCTCCCCACGCCCATAATCCCGCCCACCTCTTTGCACTGAAGATGGTGCTGAGAGGTGGGCGGGATTATGGGCATAGGGAGCAGTGAATATTCATATCCTTTAATAACAGCACATGTGACCGCCCCGCAGCTGGATTCCTGCAGCAGCTATACAATCACGTGCCACTATTAAAGAATATGGATAGTCACTGCTCCCAAAACCCATAATCCAGGGTGTGTGAAGCAGCAAATATGACAGTGGTGTGCGTGGGTGTGCATGACAGTGACGTCATGTGCTGTGCACAATCGGAGGTCAGTTGCCGGCGTGACTGCATCGGAAGAGGACACGTAGGAGGTAAGGTGACGATAAAAGTTTTTGTTTCTTTTTTTTTTTTAATGTGGTGTGATGGGGGAATCATATGTACCAGGATGCAGCCAGAATGGGGACATATTTACCAGTAAGTGGCTCAGCATGGGGGACTTTACTACACATTGAAGGTGGACACACACACGTGTTTCTTTCTAAGATTCAGAATGCTACAGTGGCCCATATATCTGACATATTACTGGGAGAGACATAGACCTCACATCCAGCCTATATTACTGGGAGAGACAGAGCTCACATCCAACCTATATTACTGGGAGAGACACACAGCTCACATCCAGCCTTTATTACTGGGAGAGATACACAGAGCTCACATCCAGCCTATATTACTGGGAGAGATACACAGACCTCACATCCAGCTTATATTACTGGGAGAGACACACAGACCTCACATCCAGCCTATATTACTGGGGGAGACACACAGAGCTCACATCCAGCCTATATTACTGGGAGAGACACACAGAGCTCACATCCAGCGTATATTACTGGGAGACACACAGAGCTCACATCCAGCCTATATTACTGGGAGAGACACACAGAGCTCACATCCAGCCTATATTACTGGGAGAGACACACAGACCTCACATCCAGCCTATATTACTGGGGGAGACACACAGAGCTCACATCCAGCCTATATTACTGGGAGAGACACACAGACCTCACATCCAGCCTATATTACTGGGGGAGACACACAGAGCTCACATCCAGCCTATATTACTGGGAGAGACACACAGAGCTCACATCCAGCCTGTATTACTGGTAGAGACACACAGAGCTCACATCCAGCCTATATTACTGGGAGAGACACACAGAGCTCCCATCCAGCGTATATTACTGGGAGACACACAGAGCTCACATCCAGCGTATATTACTGGGAGACACACAGAGCTCACATCCAGCCTATATTACTGGGAGAGACACACAGAGCTCACATCCAGCCTATATTACTGGGAGAGACACACAGAGCTCACATCCAGCCTATATTACTGGGGGAGACACACAGAGCTCACATCCAGCCTATATTACTGGGAGAGACACACAGACCTCACATCCAGCCTATATTACTGGGGGAGACACACAGAGCTCACATCCAGCCTATATTACTGGGAGAGACACACAGAGCTCACATCCAGCCTGTATTACTGGTAGAGACACACAGAGCTCACATCCAGCCTATATTACTGGGAGAGACACACAGAGCTCCCATCCAGCGTATATTACTGGGAGACACACAGAGCTCACATCCAGCCTATATTACTGGGAGAGACACACAAACCTCACATCCAGCCTATATTACTGGGAGAGACACACAGAGCTCACATCCAGCCTATATTACTGGGAGAGACATACAGACCTCACATCCAGCCTATATTACTGGGGGAGACACACAGAGCTCACATCCAGCCTGTATTACTGGTAGAGACACACAGAGCTCACATCCAGCCTATATTACTGGGAGAGACACACAGAGCTCACATCCAGCCTATATTACTAGGAGAGACACACAGAGCTCACATCCAGCCTATATTACTAGGAGACACACAGACCTCACATCCAGCCTATATTACTGGGAGACACACACAGACCTCACATCCAGCCTATATTACTGGGGGAGACACACAGACCTCACATCCAGCCTATATTACTGGGAGAGACACACAGACCTCACATCCAGCCTATATTACTGGGAGAGACACACAGACCTCACATCCAGCCTATATTACTGGAGAGACACACAGAGCTCACATCCAGCCTATATTACTGGGAGAGACACACAGAGCTCACATCCAGCCTGTATTACTGGTAGAGACACACAGAGCTCACATCCAGCCTATATTACTGGAAGAGACACAGACCTCACATCCAGCCTATATTACTGGGAGAGACACACAGACCTCACATCCAGCCTATATTACTGGAGAGACACACAGACCTCACATCCAGCCTATATTACTGGGAGAGACACACAGACCTCACATCCAGCCTATATTACTGGAGAGACACACAGAGCTCACATCCAGCCTATATTACTGGGAGAGACACACAGAGCTCACATCCAGCCTATATTACTGGAAGAGACACAGAGCTCACATCCAGCCTATATTACTGGAAGAGACACAGACCTCACATCCAGCCTATATTACTGGGAGAGACACACAGACCTCACATCCAGCCTATATTACTGGAGAGACACACAGACCTCACATCCAGCCTATATTACTGGGAGAGACACACAGACCTCACATCCAGCCTATATTACTGGAGAGACACACAGAGCTCACATCCAGCCTATATTACTGGGAGAGACACACAGAGCTCACATCTAGCCTATATTACTGGGAGAGACACACAGAGCTCACATCCAGCCTATATTACTGGGAGAGACACACAGAGCTCACATCCAGCCTATATTACTGGAGAGACACACAGACCTCACATCCAGCCTATATTACTGGGAGAGACACACAGACCTCACATCCAGCCTATATTACTGGAGAGACACACAGAGCTCACATCCAGCCTATATTACTGGGAGAGACACACAGAGCTCACATCCAGCCTATATTACTGGGAGAGACACACAGAGCTCACATCCAGCCTATATTACTGGGAGAGACACACAGAGCTCACATCCAGCCTATATTACTGGGAGAGACACACAGAGCTCACATCCAGCCTATATTACTGGGAGAGACACACAGACCTCACATCCAGCCTATATTACTGGAGAGACACACAGAGCTCACATCCAGCCTATATTACTGGGAGAGACACACAGAGCTCACATCCAGCCTATATTACTGGGAGAGACACACAGAGCTCACATCCAGCCTATATTACTGGGAGAGACACACAGACCTCACATCCAGCCTATATTACTGGGAGAGACACACAGACCTCACATCCAGCCTATATTACTGGAGAGACACACACACACACCTCACATCCAGTCTATATTACTGGGAGAGACACAGACCTCACATCCAGCTTATATTACTGGGAGAGACACACAGACCTCACATCCAGCCTATATTACTGGGAGAGACACACAGAGCTCACATCCAGCCTATATTACTGGGAGAGACACAGACCTCACATCCAGCTTATATTACTGGGAGAGACACACAGACCTCACATCCAGCCTATATTACTGGGAGAGACACACAGAGCTTACATCCAGCCTATATTACTGGGAGAGACACAGAGCTCACATCCAGCCTATATTACTGGGAGAGACACACAGACCTCACATCCAGCCTATATTACTGGGAGAGACACACAGAGCTCACATCCAGCCTATATTACTGGGAGAGACACACAGAGCTCACATCCAGCCTATATTATAAGCTGCATAACTAGGGCTTATGAAAATGAATAGATTGCTGACAAACTATACCTTTTGGATTTATTTTGAAAGGTCAGAGTGTGATCAACAGAAATTACAGATATCCAGGATCAGTGGCTATCAGTAAAATGCAGCTGTGGGCGGGTAGGATTTTTCTGTGGATACAGTCACAGCACTGGCCCGTCTTCAGCTCGATGTCTATTGTCTTCAGGGGACGAGAGGCATCTGTCGTTCACTCATGGTACAAGTACCAAAATGGGTCACAAGCCTGAAAAGATGACAGAAACCAGGGCAGCTGGCCGCTCGCTGCAATGTGTGCTGACAGATAACGAATAGCAATAACTAGAAGCTAGACTAGGTTAATGAAAATATATATTTTTAAAGGCCATAGCTAGTTTCACACAATTTTTTCTTTTTGCCTTTTATTTCCTTTCGGTGTGTATAGTTATACATTCTAAACAATTTTCTTCTAAAAAAAAAAAATATATATATATTTTACCACTTTGCAGTTGCAGAGTCTTAAATCTTATCTAGTTGTTCTGCAAAACAGCTAAAAATGAGTCTGTTCTCCTCCATTCTTTCAGTATTAGCCATACCAGTATGGAGGGGAATGGGGTTTTACATATTTCCACAGTATAGAGAGAAGGGAAAGCAAGTATATTTTTAGGTAGGATAGCACAAGAAGAGAAAATGAATGCAGGTTATCATCATCCTATACACAAAGACTTCCCATCCTTTCTATATTCCTGGGAGAGACACCAAGCTTATATTACTGGAAAGACACACAGCCCTCACATCCAGCCTATATTACTGGGAGAGACACACAGCCCTCACATCCAGCCTATATTACTGGGAGAGACACACAGGCCTCACATCCAGCCTATATTACTGGAGAGACACACAGAGCTCACATCCAGCCTATATTACTGGGAGAGACACACAGAGCTCACATCCAGCCTATATTACTAGGAGAGACACACAGGCCTCACATCCAGCCTATATTACTGGAGAGACACACAGAGCTCACATCCAGCCTATATTACTGGGAGAGACACACAGGCCTCACATCCAGCCTATATTACTAGGAGAGACACACAGGCCTCACATCCAGCCTATATTACTGGAGAGACACACAGAGCTCACATCCAGCCTATATTACTGGGAGAGACACACAGGCCTCACATCCAGCCTATATTACTGGAGAGACACACAGAGCTCACATCCAGCCTATATTACTGGAGAGACACACAGAGCTCACATCCAGCCTATATTACTGGGAGAGACACACAGACCTCACATCCAGCCTATATTACTGGGAGAGACACACAGAGCTCACATCCAGCCTATATTACTGGGAGAGACACACAGACCTCACATCCAGCCTATATTACTGGGGGAGACACACAGAGCTCACATCCAGCCTATATTACTGGGAGAGACACACAGAGCTCACATCCAGCCTGTATTACTGGTAGAGACACACAGAGCTCACATCCAGCCTATATTACTGGGAGAGACACACAGAGCTCCCATCCAGCGTATATTACTGGGAGACACACAGAGCTCACATCCAGCCTATATTACTGGGAGAGACACACAAACCTCACATCCAGCCTATATTACTGGGAGAGACACACAGAGCTCACATCCAGCCTATATTACTGGGAGAGACATACAGACCTCACATCCAGCCTATATTACTGGGGGAGACACACAGAGCTCACATCCAGCCTGTATTACTGGTAGAGACACACAGAGCTCACATCCAGCCTATATTACTGGGAGAGACACACAGAGCTCACATCCAGCCTATATTACTAGGAGACACACAGACCTCACATCCAGCCTATATTACTGGGAGACACACACAGACCTCACATCCAGCCTATATTACTGGGGGAGACACAGACCTCACATCCAGCCTATATTACTGGGGGAGACACACAGACCTCACATCCAGCCTACATTACTGGGGGAGACACACAGACCTCACATCCAGCCTACATTACTGGGGGAGACACACAGACCTCACATCCAGCCTACATTACTGGGGGAGACACACAGACCTCACATCCAGCCTACATTACTGGGGGAGACACACAGACCTCACATCCAGCCTATATTACTGGGGGAGACACACAGACCTCACATCCAGCCTACATTACTGGGGGAGACACACAGACCTCACATCCAGCCTATATTACTGGGAGACACACAGACCTCACATCCAGCCTATATTACTGGGAGACACACAGACCTCACATCCAGCCTATATTACTGGGAGAGACACACAGACCTCACATCCAGCCTATATTACTGGGGGAGACACACAGACCTCACATCCAGCCTATATTACTGGGAGACACACAGACCTCACATCCAGCCTATATTACTGGGAGACACACAGACCTCACATCCAGCCTATATTACTGGGAGAGACACACAGAGCTCACATCCAGCCTATATTACTGGGAGAGACACACAGAGCTCACATCCAGCCTATATTACTGGAGAGACACACAGAGCTCACATCCAGCCTATATTACTAGGAGAGACACACAGACCTCACATCCAGCCTATATTACTAGGAGAGACACACAGACCTCACATCCAGCCTATATTACTGGGAGAGACACAGACCTCACATCCAGCCTATATTACTGGGAGAGACACACAGACCTCACATCCAGCCTATATTACTGGAGAGACACACAGACCTCACATCCAGCCTATATTACTGGGAGAGACACACAGACCTCACATCCAGCCTATATTACTGGAGAGACACACAGAGCTCACATCCAGCCTATATTACTGGGAGAGACACACAGAGCTCACATCCAGCCTATATTACTGGGAGAGACACACAGAGCTCACATCCAGCCTATATTACTGGGAGAGACACACAGAGCTCACATCCAGCCTATATTACTGGGAGAGACACACAGACCTCACATCCAGCCTATATTACTGGGAGAGACACACAGACCTCACATCCAGCCTATATTACTGGAGAGACACACACACACACCTCACATCCAGTCTATATTACTGGGAGAGACACAGACCTCACATCCAGCTTATATTACTGGGAGAGACACACAGACCTCACATCCAGCCTATATTACTGGGAGAGACACACAGAGCTCACATCCAGCCTATATTACTGGGAGAGACACAGACCTCACATCCAGCTTATATTACTGGGAGAGACACACAGACCTCACATCCAGCCTATATTACTGGGAGAGACACACAGAGCTTACATCCAGCCTATATTACTGGGAGAGACACAGAGCTCACATCCAGCCTATATTACTGGGAGAGACACACAGACCTCACATCCAGCCTATATTACTGGGAGAGACACACAGAGCTCACATCCAGCCTATATTACTGGGAGAGACACACAGAGCTCACATCCAGCCTATATTACTGGGAGAGACACACAGAGCTCACATCCAGCCTATATTACTGGGAGAGACACACAGAGCTCACATCCAGCCTATATTATAAGCTGCATAACTAGGGCTTATGAAAATGAATAGATTGCTGACAAACTATACCTTTTGGATTTATTTTGAAAGGTCAGAGTGTGATCAACAGAAATTACAGATATCCAGGATCAGTGGCTATCAGTAAAATGCAGCTGTGGGCGGGTAGGATTTTTCTGTGGATACAGTCACAGCACTGGCCCGTCTTCAGCTCGATGTCTATTGTCTTCAGGGGACGAGAGGCATCTGTCGTTCACTCATGGTACAAGTACCAAAATGGGTCACAAGCCTGAAAAGATGACAGAAACCAGGGCAGCTGGCCGCTCGCTGCAATGTGTGCTGACAGATAACGAATAGCAATAACTAGAAGCTAGACTAGGTTAATGAAAATATATATTTTTAAAGGCCATAGCTAGTTTCACACAATTTTTTCTTTTTGCCTTTTATTTCCTTTCGGTGTGTATAGTTATACATTCTAAACAATTTTCTTCTAAAAAAAAAAAAATATATATATATTTTACCACTTTGCAGTTGCAGAGTCTTAAATCTTATCTAGTTGTTCTGCAAAACAGCTAAAAATGAGTCTGTTCTCCTCCATTCTTTCAGTATTAGCCATACCAGTATGGAGGGGAATGGGGTTTTACATATTTCCACAGTATAGAGAGAAGGGAAAGCAAGTATATTTTTAGGTAGGATAGCACAAGAAGAGAAAATGAATGCAGGTTATCATCATCCTATACACAAAGACTTCCCATCCTTTCTATATTCCTGGGAGAGACACCAAGCTTATATTACTGGAGAGACACACAGCCCTCACATCCAGCCTATATTATAGGGAGAGACACACAGCCCTCACATCCAGCCTATATTACTGGGAGAGACACACAGCCCTCACATCCAGCCTCTATTACTGGGAGAGACACACAGAGCTCACATCCAGCCTATATTACTGGGAGACACACAGAGCTCACATCCAGCCTCTATTACTGGGAGAGACACACAGAGCTCACATCCAGCCTATATTACTAGGAGACACACAGACCTCACATCCAACCTATATTACTGGGAGACACACAGAGCTCACATCCAGCCTATATTACTGGGAGACACACAGAGCTCACATCCAGCCTCTATTACTGGGAGAGACACACAGCCCTCACATCCAGCCTATATTACTGGGAGAGACACACAGAGCTCACATCCAGCCTATATTACTAGGAGACACACAGACCTCACATCCAGCCTATATTACTGGAGAGACACACAGAGCTCACATCCAGCCTCTATTACTGGGAGAGACACACAGAGCTCACATCCAACCTATATTACTGGGAGAGACACACAGACCTCACATCCAGCCTATATTACTGGGAGAGACACACAGAGCTCACATCCAGCCTCTATTACTGGAGAGACACACAGAGCTCACATCCAGCCTCTATTACTAGGAGACACACAGACCTCACATCCGGCCTCTATTACAGGGAGAGACACACAGAGCTCACATCCAGCCTATATTACTGGGAGAGACACACAGAGCTCACATCCAGCCTATATTACTGGGAGAGACACACAAAGCTCACATCCAGCCTATATTACTGGGAGAGACACACAGAGCTCACATCCAGCCTATATTACTGGGAGAGACACACATAGCTCACATCCAGCCTATATTACTGGGAGAGATATACAGACCTCACATCCAGCCTAAATTACTGGGAGACACAGACCTCACATCCAGCCTATATTACTGGGAGAGACACACAGACCTCACATCCAGCCTAAATTACTGGGAGACACAGACCTCACATCCAGCCTATATTACTGGGAGAGACACACAGAACTCACATCCAGCCTATATTACTGGGAGAGAGACACAGAGCTCACATCCAGTCTATTATTACTGGGAGAGACACACAGAGCTCACATCCAGCCTAAATTACTGGGAGAGACACACAGAGCTCACATCCAGCCTATATTACTGGGAGAGACACACAGAGCTCACATCCAGCCTATATTACTGGGAGAGACACACAGAGCTCACATCCAGCCTATATTGCTGGGAGAGACACACAATGCTCACATCCAGCCTATATTACTGGGAGAGATATACAGACCTCACTTCCAGCCTATATTACTGGGAGAGAGACACAGAGCTCACATCCAGCCTATATTACTGGGAGAGACACACAGAGCTCACATCCAGCCTATATTACTGGGAGAGACACACAGAGCTCACATCCAGCCTATATTACTGGGAGACACACAGACCTCACATCCAGCCTATATTACTAGGAGACACACAGACCTCACATCCAGCCTATATTACTGGGAGAGAGACACAGAGCTCACGTCCAGTCTATATTACTGGGAGAGACACACAGAGCTCACATCCAGCCTATATTACTGAGAGACACACAGAGCTCACATCCAGCCTATAGAGCACTGGGTTTATATCCAGCCTATATTACTGGGAGCGATAATCCCACAGTGGATTCAGTTCTTACACTCATGCTGCCAACTGGGTGTCAGGACATTTGAAAATGAATAAAGATTGGTGCCTGAAACTTACTGCAGTTTGGAGTACAGCTAAAAACTAATGTGAAATTTTTCTACAAAAGGGGTCCATAGCCTTTTCATATGCAGTAAACAAATTAAGAGTTTTCAAACTGCTTACTTCCTCTGGCCTCGTGGTTCAGCACAATAGCTGTCCGATGAACTGTCTTCTAATTTCTCCGTTCCACTGCAATGTTTTGTTTTTTTATCTGTTATTCATGTAAACAATATAGAAAAATCCATAAATTATCCTCTCCCTTTTCCCAATAATTCCTAAGCAACTGCTTATTTATTTTCATACCTTATTCTCTAGAAAGCATTGCCGGGCTTAAGGCTATGTGCGCACTAGAAATGTCCTATTTCTCAAGAAACTTTCTTGAGACATTCTGGGAGTTGAAAATTCCCGCACCTGCGGGAAAAAAAACGCACCAAATCCGCAGTAAAAACGCATGCATTTTTACCACGGATTAGCCGCGAATTTACCGCGGATTTTCCGCAGGTTGTTCCTGACACATGCATGTATAGAAATTCCGGGGGTATTCCGCAGGTAATAATGGACATGCTCATTTTCTCAAGAAATTTTCTTGAGAAAAATCCGCACAGTGCGCACAGCTATTTTTTTTACACATAGGTTTTTCTGGGAAATGTCTGCAGAAAGATTTCTAATCTTTCTCAAGAAATTTCCACGGCAAATCCGCGAGTAAAACGGTCTAGTGTGCTACAAAGAAAGAAATGGCAGCTCCTAGCCTTCCATGGCAGCCCTGGGATGAAGATCAGATATGCATGAAATGTCAGATACCATTATATGCTGATTAATAATGAAGTAACAGCTTTCAGGAGGAATTGATCCAATAAATGGCCCTCCTCTGAGGGGCATTAGATGTCAGGAGCGCAGAGCAGCAGATCGATCGCACACGAGGGTCCGGTTCTTCTCAGGTTTATAATGAACATCGCTATATAATCTCAGTATGGAGTAGATCCATCACCGGCCAGACGTGGGCCGCTTTAGGTTCTTCCACCAATAAGGCCTCTTCTCCACTGGCTTTTTTTTCCTGCAAATTCCCTCGCATTGAGAAACGGATTGCAATCTTGCAAATGGTTTCTAATGATGCTGTCTCCATTTCCCTGTTTTTCTCAGACGATACACGGGCTCTCCTTGTAATCGCAGCATGCTGCGATTTGATGCGATTCTCAGCTCTCACCCCCATGCAAGTCAGAATCCGGGTGGCATGCGCATGTCACACGGATCCTGACACTTGCATACCGCGTCAGACTGGTACCGGAGGAATCTCCTGTAAAACCAGTCCTGGCCGCGGTTACCTGCACTGAACCCCGGAGCTGTCCACTGGGCTCCAGAGTGCAGCCTGAACAGTGAGCGCCGAGTGATGGATTCCCCGGCGCTTGCTGGTCAGGTCAGCACAGCTGCAGACAGACGCTGGAGCTCAGATTACAGCTCCGGAGCTGAGTGCAGGTAACCGCGGCCAGGACTGGTTTTACAGGAGATTTCTCCCGTAGCCAGCCCTACACTGCTTGCCTAAAAAGTCACATAGCACTCACATGACGCTCACATGTCATACGGATGCTATGTGAGGAAAAAAACACACACTGTACGCAGATCACACGCAGGATACTCCACTCACATTTTGAGCCGAGTATCGCTGTGATTAAAAAAACGCCAGTGGAGAAGAGTCCTAAGCCAGATACCCAAGGGCCTGATCGTGTTACAGTAAGGCAGGGGAGGGTAATATGTCCATAGGATTCTACATGATTATCTGGTGACCTAGGTCTGGTTTTGTAGACCTGTGTGAGGCTGCATTGCCAGTGTTACATTATGTACAGTTAGATCACAGTCATCTGGCCAAAAGTATTGGCACCCCTGCCATGCTGTCAGATAATCAGTTTATTCTTGAAAATGATTGCAATTAGAAGTTCTTTGGTATTATTATCTTCATATTTGTCTTCAATAAAAAAAAAATTGTCATAAAGCCAAATTGGATATAATTCCACACCAAACATAAAAAAGGGGGTGAACAAAAGTATTGGCACTGTTTGAAAAAATCATGTGATGCTTCTGTAATTTGTGTAATAACAGCGCCTGTAACTTACCTGTGACACCTAACAGGTGCTGGCAATAATAAATCACACTTGCAGCAGGTGACATGGATTAAAGTTGACTCAACCTCTTTCCTGTGTTCTTGTGTGCACCACATTGAGCATGGAGAAAAGAATGAAGACCAAAGAACTGACTGAGGACTTGAGAATCCAAATTGTGAGGAAGCATGAGCAATCTCAAGGCTACAAGTCCATCTCCAAAGACCTGAAGTTCCTGTGTCTACGGTGCGCAGTGTCATCAAAAAGTGTAAAGCCCATGGCACTGTGGCTAACCTCCCTAGATGTGGAAGGAAAAGAAAAATTGACGAGAGATTTCAACGCAAGATTGTGCGGATGGTGGATAAAGAACCTCGACTAACATTCAAACAAGTTCAAGCTGCCCTGCAGTCCGAGGGTCCAACAGTGTCACCCCGTACTATCCGTCGGCGTCTGAATGAAAAGGGACTGTATGGTAGGATACCCAGGAAGACCCCACTTCTTACCCCGAGACATAAAAAAGCCAGGCTGGAGTTTGCCAAAACTTACCTGAGAAAGCCTAAAACATTTTGGAAGAATGTTCTCTGGTCAGATGAGACAAAAGTAGAGCTTTTTGGGAAAAGCCATCAACATAGAGTTTACAGGGGAAAAAAAAAAAAGGCATTCAAAGAAAAGAACACGGTCCCTACAGTCAAACATGGTGGCGGTTCCCTGATGTTTTGGGGTTGCTTTGCTGCCTCTGGCACTGGACTGCTTGACCGTGTGCATGGCATTATGAAGTCTGAAAACTACCAACAAATGTTGCAGCATAATGTAGGGCCCAGTGTGAGAAAGCTGGGTCTCCCTCAGAGGTCATGGGTCTTCCAGCAGGACAATGACCCAAAACACACTTCAAAAAGCACTAGAAAATGGTTTGAGAGAAAGCACTGGAGACTACTAAAGTGGCCAGCAATGAGTCCAGACCTGAACCCCATAGAGCACCTGTGGAGAGATCTCAAAATGGCAGTTTGGAGAAGGCGCCCTTCAAATCTCAGGGACTGGAGCAGTTTGCCAAAGAAGAATGGTCTAAAATTCCTGCAGAGCATTGTAAGAAACTCATTGATGGTTACCGGAAGCGGTTGTTCGCAGTTAATTTGGCTAAAGGTTGTGCAACCAAGTATTAGGCTAAGGGTGCCAATACTTTTGTCTGGCCCATTTTTGGAGTTTTCTGTGAAATGATCAATGATTTGATTTGTGTTTTTTCATTGCAAGCAAAATAAATGAAGATAATACCAAAGAATTTGTGATTGCAAATATTATCAAGAAGAAACTGAGTATTCTCTGACAGAATTGCAGGGGTGCCAATACTTTTGGCCAGCACTATAGCAAAAACACCAGACTTGTTTGAATGAGATTTATTACCCCAGGAAATCTTCCAGAAACATGCTCGCGTTCCCCATTAACTTCCATTATGCTTGGTACTCGAGTCACCAATCCGAGTATTGCCTGCTCGTTATGAGTACCGAGTAGACAAGAATGATCGTGCTTGCTCCGGACTATAAGACACACCCAAAATTTAGAGGAAAAAAAATGGGGTCAATCTTATAATCCAGCGGTGTCTGAGCAGAGGAGCGGGATCAGAGGAGGCGGGGGCTGTGCTGGAGTAGGGCGATGCTGTCATCGGTGCAGCGGGTGTTGCAGATGCTCGCTGTGGACGGCGGCGCTGCGCTGTGGGTGGTGAGGCAGGGTACACCATCCTGAATGTTTACAGTGCGGGCATCAAAGAAACGGCACCTGAAGTTGGCGCGGGTGCAGATTGAGCTATTGGTTCAAGCACAAGCCTGTGCAAAATAGTAAAATTAAAAAGCAATAAAAAAAAAAATTTGCAGTGACTACTATAGCATATGCCACACGTCAGTTTTACACCTAGGAGGCTTGTCAGACCCAGTTAATGGCCACCATTCCTGCATGTCACTCTTCCCGCTTAACCATTTTGATACCGCAGCCCTCACTAACTGCATCATCTAAAGAGTTAGAGAATAGGTTTTCCAGGAAATAAAAAAATTATAACCTAAAAAGGATAAAATAGAAAAAAAATTCCCTCTAAGCTCAACTGCAGGTTCCCCTCGATTGCATGTTCCTACCGGTCTGTGGCTCATTGATGATGGATGTTTACCCAATCACTGGTTGAGGCAGGTTGGCAATGTAGACGGTGATTAGGCATGAGGCCATTGTTTGGTGGACCAAGAAGCAAAAGACCAATGTGGAGTAGATAACAGTTGGCTCTTTAACAAAGGGAGTACAACATTAAGGCTAAGGCCTTCTTTGTAGTATCTGCGCGAAACACTCCAAAGCGAAACACTCCAAAGCGAAACACTCCAAAGCGAAACACTCCAAAGCGAAACACTCCAAAGCGAAACACTCCAAAGCGAAACACTCCAAAGCGAAACACTCCAAAGCGTGCAACATTTGAGATAAACTGGATCCCAAATATTGACCACGCACCCAAGCCCTTCAATGAAAAGAAGGGAATTTTGTTACTTACCGTAAATTCCTTTTCTTCTAGCTCCTATTGGGAGACCCAGACGATTGGGTGTATAGCTACTGCCTCCGGAGGCCACACAAAGCATTACACTAAAAAGTGTAAGGCCCCTCCCCTTCTGGCTATACACCCCCAGTGGGATCACTGGCTCACCAGTTTTAGTGCAAAAGCAAGAAGGAGGAAAGCCAATAACTGGTTTAAACAAATTCACTCCGAAGTAACATCGGAGAACTGAAAACCATTCAACATGAACAACATGTGTACCCGAAAACAACCAACAATCCCGAAGGACAACAGGGCGGGTGCTGGGTCTCCCAATAGGAGCTAGAAGAAAAGGAATTTACGGTAAGTAACAAAATTCCCTTCTTCTTCGGCGCTCCATTGGGAGACCCAGACGATTGGGACGTCCAAAAGCTGTCCCTGGGTGGGTACAGAATACCTCATGTTAGAGCTGCGAAGACAGCCCTCCCCTACGGGGAGGCAACTGCCGCCTGCAGGACTCTTCTACCTAGGCTGGCGTCCGCCGAAGCATAGGTATGCACCTGATAATGTTTGGTGAAAGTGTGCAGACTCGACCAGGTAGCTGCCTGGCACACCTGTTGAGCCGTAGCCTGGTGCCGTAATGCCCAGGACGCACCCACGGCTCTGGTAGAAAGGGCCTTCAGCCCTGATGAAACCGGAAGCCCAGTAGAACGGTAGGCTTCAAGAATTGGTTCCTTGATCCATTGAGCCAGGGTGGATTTTGCAGCCTGCGATCCCTTGCGCTGACCAGTGACAAGGACAAAGAGTGCATCCGAGCGGCGCAGGAGCGCCGTGCGGGAATGTAGATTCTGGGTGCTCTACACCAGATCCAACAATGCAAAGCCATTACATATCGATGAAATGGAGAAAAGGAAGGTAAGGAGATATCCTGATTGTGATAAAAAGGGGATACCACCTTAGGGAGAAACTCTGGGATCGGACGCAGCACTACCTTATCTTGGTGAACACCAGGAAGGGAGCTGTGGATGACCGCGCTGCTAGTTCTGACACTCTCCGAAGAGACGTGACCGCTACCAGAAAGGCCACTTTCTGTGAAAGTCGAGAAAGTGAAAACAACCCTCAGAGGCTCGAAGGGCGGCTCCTAGAGAGCAATTAATACCCTGTGCAGATCCCATGGGTCTGACGGCCTCTTGTACGGAGGGACAATGTGATAATCCCCCTGCAGGAACGTGCGTACCTGAGGAAGTCGTACTAGGCGCTTCTGAAAGAATACCGACAGCGCTGCGACTTGTCATTTAAGGGAGCCGAGCGACAAACCTTTTCCCAATCCAGATGCAGGAAGGGGGGAAAAAGGAGACAATGCAAATGGCCAGGGAGACACTCCCTAAGCAGAGCACCAAGAGAAGAATAACTTCCACGTCTTGTGGGAGATTTTGGCAGACGTCGGCTTCCTAGCCCGTCTCATGGTGGCAATGACGTCTTGAGATAATCCTGAAGACGCTAGGATCTCGGACTCGATGGCCACACAGTCCGGATCAGGGCCGTAGAATTCAGTGGAAAAAACGGCCCTTGGGACAGTAAGTCTGGCCGGTCTGAGAGTGCCCACGGTTGGCCGACCGTGAGATGCCACAGATCCGGGACCACGACCTCCTCGGTCAGTCTGAGACGACGAGGATGGCGCGGCGGCAAGCGGAGCTGAGCTTGCGTAGCACTCTGGGCAACAGTGCCAGAGTAGGAAACACATAGGGTAGCTGGAACTGCGACCAATCCTGAACTAGGGCGCCTGCCGCCAGAGCTCTTTGCTCGTGAGACCGCGCCATGAAAATCGGGACCTTGTTGTTGTGCCGAGACGCCATTAGGTCGACGTCCGGCATCCTCCAGCGGCTACAGATTTCCTGACACCATACTGGGTGCAGAGGCCATTCCCCTGCGTCCATGCCCAGGCGACTGAGGAAGTCTGCTTCCCAATTTTTCTACGCCCGGGATGTGAACTGCGGATATGGTGGATGCTCTGTCCCCCACCCACATCAGAATCCGCCGGATTGCCTGGTAGGCTTGGCGATGCGTGTTCCGCCTTGGTGGGCGATGTCTGCCACCGCTGTGGAATTGTCCGACTGAATTCGGATCTGTTTTCCTTCCAGCCACTGCTGGAAGGCTTGCAGGGCAAGATGCACTGCCCAGATTTCCAGAACATTGATCTGAAGGATGGACTCCTCTGGAGAGAGTCCTTGACCGTCTGAGAAGGGAAACGTTCCTTTCTAGGGACGTCGACTCCCCAACCCATTGGCAAAGCATGTCCCATTGAAGTGGACGCAGTGAAACTGCGCGAAAGTGACTGCCTCTGCATGAGGCGTCTTAAGGGGTGTGACTGGCCTTGAAGGAGAGACTGCACCCCCGTCTGTAGTGAACGCTGCTTGTCCAGCGGAAGCTTCACTAACGCTGAGGGAGTGTGAAACTCCATGCCCAGATATGTCAGCGATTGGGTCGGTGCCCGATGTAACCTTGAAAATTTGATGATCCACCCGAAACTCTGGAGAGTCTCCAGCGCCACGTTCAGGCTGTGTCGGCATGCCTCTTGAGAGGGTGCCTTGACAAGTGGATCGTCCAGTAAGGATCACAGAGTGACCCTGAGAGTGCAGGACTGCTCCCACTGCTGCCCTGAACTTGGTGAAAACCCGTAGGGCTGTCGCCAGACCGAAGGGCAGTGGTACGCACTGAAGATGCTCGTCTTCAATAACGAAACGTAGCAAACGCTGGTGCTCTGGAGCAATCGGCACGCGGGGATAAGCATCCTGATGTCTATTGATGCTAGGAAAATCTCCTTGAGACATTGAGGCAATGACGGAGCGGAGGGTTACATCCGGAACCGCCTGGCCTTCACGTGCTTGGTGAGCAGTTTTAGGTCCAGAACGGAACGGAAAAAGCCACCCTTTTTTGGCACCCCAATAAGAATGGAGGAAAAAACCGTGTCTTGTTCCTGAAGAGGAACAGGGATTACCACTCCTTCTGCCTGCAGAAGAGCATCGGCTCGGTGGGGGGGGGGTGGGGGGGAGCTGAAGAATCGAGCCGGAGGACGAGAACAGAGCTCTATCCTGTACACGTGAGACACAATGTCTCTCACCCACCGGTCTGTGACCTGTGGCAGCTAAATGTACCCAGAAGCGGGAAATTCTGCCACCAACCGCGGATGCGGGGAGAGAGAGCTGAAATACATGAGGAGATCGCCTTGGCAGCGGTTCCTCCTGCTGCCTTCCTTGGGCGTGAATGAGCCCGGCCGGAATCTGAGCCCCTCTGAGCCTTTTGAGCCCTTTTAGACGAGTACAATTGGGACTTGCCCGAGCCTGGGAAGGACCAACCTCGACTGTCCCCCCAGGACAGCATTACTAGGGTAAGTCGCAATGCAGACATTGCGAGGTTAAGGACACCACCTGCGGCACAGATGTACATGTGCTCAAGACCAGCTGCGCAAGACCAGCTGAAATAGGTTAGGGTGCCCATACGGCTGCGAATGCCGGAGCAACCGACACGCCGATAGCTTCACAGACAGATTTCAACCAGAGGTCCATCTGTCTGTCAATGGCATCTTTAAGTGAATTCCCATCTCCCCTGCAACTATGGATCTAGCCGCAAGCCTGGAGATTGGGGGATCCACCTTTGGACCCTGGGTCCAGGGCTGTACCCCATCAGGGTAAAGGGATAACGTGCATCCTTAATACGTTTGGAGAAAACGCTTATCTGGTAGCGTGGTGTTTCTGAACTGCGTCTCTGAAGTCAGCGTGGTCAGAAAAAGTACTCAATCTACGCATGAGTACTGAAAAAGGATTTCTCCTGCTGTGAAGCTGACTCCTCCACTGGGGGAGCTGAGGGAGAAATATGCAACATTCCATTGATGGACGCTATAAGATCATACACTATGGCGTCCCCATCCGGTGTATCCGGCTTGAGAGCGGTGTCAGGACCAAAGCCCTGATCAGCTACGTCTGCCTCATCATACAGAGAGTCGTCCTGCTGGGACCTTGACCAGTGATGAAGCCGAGTGCCGCACCCAGCGAGCTAGCTTAGGCTGTCTGGGACTGCCGTCCGTGTCAGAGCCTTCACCCTGGAATGCCTGGGACCCCCCCGGAGTACTGAGTACGTTCCAAATGAGGGTGGCCAGGGAGCATTAATCAAGATTGCCCATGGCCTGTCTGGACTGCAAAGTCTCCATCCCATGACAATCTCCGTCCTTGTCCCTGGACAGGGTTCACAGGTGGTTTCTTTGGCCACTTCTAGTAGAGACCCCGGCTGACCAAGTGCTACAGGGGAGCATTGCCCACAATGGGGGTCAGTGAAACCTGCCGGTGGAACAGTATCTGCAGGAAAAACAGCATAGAAAGCCTGTGTTGCTTTTTTGCTGCTGTATTCTAGTCATCTATGCAATGTATAGCATACAAGCATAAACACTTCAGCACATGCAATACAAGCAGCATAGAAAGCCTGTGCCTTGGCACCCTTGCTTTTTTGCTGCTGTTGTCCAGCCATCTAGGAGAATATAGCCCAGAGTAGCGACCGTCCAGTGCAATGTATAGCATACAAGCATATATACAAATGAACACTTCAGCACATGCAGTACAAGCAGCCTATAAAGCCTGTGCCTTGGCACCCATGCTTTTTTGCTGCAGTTGTCCAGCCCTCTAGGAGAATATAGCCAAGAGTAGCGACCGTACAGTGCAATGTATAGCATACAAGCATAAGTACAAATGAACACTTCAGCCATGCAATACAAGCAGCCTAGAAAACCTGTGCCTTAGCACCCTTGCGTTTTTGCTGCTGTTATCTCGCCATCTAGAAGGTCATATAGCCAAAGATAGCGACCTACAGTGCAGTGTATAGCATACAAGCATAAAATACAAATGGACACTTCGGTATTTAGTGGGGTCAGCACTTCAGGTGCTGCTTACCGCCCGCCTATAACGCGGGTGTGTGGTCGCCAGAGCCCTGTGTTGGTTGCCCAGAGCATGTCTCCGTTCCCCAGCTCGGACGGCGTGCAGGAATGGCTGCCGGCATCCTTCTCCAGCTCGTGTGACGAGGGGCGGGCCGTGGGCGTGCCCCAGACAAGAGCGGGAAACTGGCGTCCCACTGTGTCCAGTGAAGGGGGCTGGAGAATGCAAAGCAGACTCCAGCCCTCGGCGCTGACTGTCTGTACAGCGTCCCGCCTCTCCCCTGACTGGCAGGGCTGGAGGCGGGAACGAAACGAAAACTAGGCCGCAAAGCCGGGGACTCGAGTAATAAGCGCGGCCGTCCATGTGCACGGCCAGCGCGGAAGTCCCCGGCGCACCACAAGTCCCAGCCGCGCCACAATGTAAAAAACACCCAGCAGCGGCCGGCGCGGCAGTTCCCAATACATAAAGTCACTCAGCAAAGCTGTAGTGACTAATAGCACGAGCGCTCTGCGCTGTTGCCCCCGGCGCACTAACACTCCCAGCAATGCTGGTGTGTGTGTGCGCGCTTGCCCGGGGACACAGAGTACCTTAATGTAGCAGGGCCTGTCCCTGACGATACTCAGCTCCATATCCAGCAGGTTCTCTGGGTCTGTGGATGGAGCCCGGTCTCAGTGCCTGGAGACCTGTAAGATCCCACTTCACCCAGAGCCCTGAGGGGGGATGGGGAAGGAAAACAGCATGTGGGCTCCAGCCTCCGTACCCGCAATGGGTACCTCAACCTTACAAACCGCAAGTGGGGTGAGAAGGGAGCATGCTGGGGACCCCATATGGGCCCACTTTTCTTCCATCCGACATAGTCAGCAGCTGCTGCTGACTAAACAGTGGAGCTATGCGTGGATGTCTGACCTCCTTCGCACAAAGCAGAAAACTGGTGAGCCAGTGATCCCACTGGGGGTGTATAGCCAGAAGGGGAGGGGCCTTACACTTTAGTGTAATGCTTTGTGTGGCCTCCGGAGGCAGTGCTATACACCCAATCGTCTGGGTCTCCCAATGGAGCGCCGAAGAAATGACTCCTTATAAATCTTTTTTAAAGGAGATTTAAAAAATAAAAACACATCACAAGATTGTTTTTTTTTTTTTTTACTAATAACTTTATTTAAATAAAGACACAAGAACTTCTATACTGAAAATACAAAACGAAAGCCACACGTCTTTAGTTTTCTGAAGCAATATTGTGTGGTAACTGGAATACTGTAAAGCACGGCGGCTAAAAATAAACAGTACAACTATGTACAAATCTCTCAGATAATTACAAAAAAAAAAGTAGTCTGCAGTTTAGGAAAGACTGGAGCGAGAATTGCTGGGAAGTGCGGAAAGTTGGAATAGTTTTTTTTTGTTTTTTTTAAACACATTGCATGAGGTCAAAAGAAAAAAAAAGTTAAATCTCACATCTCTGAGGTGCATACAACACAAAAAAAAACAGTTATTCTGCGGGAGTGACATTCGTAATATACAACAGTGTAATGGTTTTTATTAGGAATCGCAGAAAACTGTACAAAAAAAAAAAAAGAGGGGAAAATCTGCAATTCCAGATTATATATTATTTATCCACAGTCATGTTCACGCATTCAATTTTTATTTATTTTTTTTTTAAAGACCTGAGATTAATTGCAATAAGTGCCATTTCTTTCTGAAGTGTATTTTTTTTTTCCTCCTCTCTAAATACTGTAGGAACTGGCTTTAGCAAAAAAACAGAAACCAGAAAAGAAAAAGAAAAAAAAAAACCTGCTACTTAGGCTTAAACAAGTATAAAAATATAAATAGAAAAAAAAAATTAAATATCTCAATTTTCCATCTATAGGTCAATTTACTGAAACTTTTTTGTAATTTTTTTTTTTTTTTTACTACAATCATTCAAAAACAGCAATGGGGAATTCATCGAGAACAGACAAAAGACAAAAAGTTATTCAGGAAGATCAGAAGGGAGAAAAGAAAAAAGGAATATAGCGTGCAAAACAAATAACAAGTACTACTAAAGTTGTAGGAATTTTGGTACGGGACGTGGCTTGCTGGGCCACGGGTTACAAACGTTGGCAATGCACAGGGTGTGTGGAAAGTACAGACAAAAATTAAAATTATATATTATATTGGATCCGATTGTAGGAAAAGTGATTGAAACTAGAAAAATAGATCTCACCCCTGGGGTGGGCTTTACACTTTTGCTGATTAGCGAGAGTTCAGTGTATTGCTTGTGCTAGGTTATCAAAAAAAAAAAAAAAAGTTTATTTTTTTCTTTGTACTGCTGTTTATATAAAACAAAAATGAAAGATACAATTTTAAAAAATAAAATTTGAGATTTTTTTCCTTAATAAAGTGGGTGATTAACAGCAATGCGGGCACTCCGAGAATGCACAAGTATGGCTCTTACTAAATGAGGGGGAAAAAAAATGTATATATATATATATATATATATATATATATATATATATATATATATATATATATATATATATATATATATATATATATATATATATATATATATATATAATTTGGGAACAGACATTTTAATTTGGGGGTTTGCAACAGATGAATGATTTATATCACAATCCCTCCCCAAGAAAAAAAAAAAAAAAAAAGAGATGATGGAAGGGATCAGTTAATCTGTTGCAAACCCACAAATTAAAATATCCATTCGCAAACCTGCAACAGATTAACCCTCTCCAAAAAATAAAAAAAATTATATTTAACCGCAAATGGGTGATTGAGATCAAGCTAACCTGAAAAAAAACATTTGAGAACATATTTTTTAATTTGTGTATTTGCAACAAATTATCTGATCCTTTCCATCTACCCCCCCAAAAAAAATTTTTTTTTTTTTTTTTTTACTATAGATGGGTGATGGAAGGGATCAGTTAATCTGTTGATAATCCACAAAATTAAAATATCCATTTTTCAGATCAGCTTTTTTCTTTAACTTCCATCACCCCCCCAAAAAAAAAAAAAGAAATTTTAAAAAAATTAACAGGTACGGGTGATGGAAGGGATCATTTAATCCGTTAAAGAAAAAAAAAAAAAAAAAAAAAGCTGATTTGAGAATGGATAATTTGTGTGTTTGCAACAGACTAACTGATCCCCTTCCGTGATCACCTCCTCCCTTAAAAATAAAAAAAAATAAAAAAATTTTTTTTTTTCTCTTTACGGGATCAGTTAATCTGTTGCAAACCCACAAATTCAAATATCCATTTTCAGATTAGTTTTTTGTTTTTTTTTAACAGATTAATTGATCCCTTCCATGGATATTGGATATTTTAATTTGTGTTTGCAACAGATTAACCGATCCCTTCCATCACTCATCTGTAGTACGAAGGGAATAAAAAAAAATTGGGGGGGGGGGGGTGGAAGGGATCAGTTCATCTTTTGCAAACACCCAAATTAAAGTATATCCAATCTCAAATCAGTGGGGTTTTTTGTGTTTTTTTTTTTTTTTTTCTAAACCCGGGATCGATGGGGAAGAAGCCGGGGAGGGGGGGGGGGCGCTTAGCAACTGCACCCCACTGATCAACAGGGCTTTAAAATTAAATAAAAAAAAAAAAAACCCTTATGTAGGGCACATGGACACAGCCGTGCCCCTTCCTCTGTTACCAAGGACCTGAACAGTTCCCAGCAGGGTGATCTAAGGGATACTGACCCTTTAGGACCCCTTTGGTACTACTTTACATCTATAGCAGAGACGCAATATTTTATTTCCAAATAACCTCTTTAAGGCAACGGGAATTACTTTATTAGGACCCGGTGTGATGCAGGATGTACCGCATATTTTTCCTCAAATATTCCTGGACAATAAAATATAACGAACATTGGAATGAATAGATTAAAAAAAAAAAAGGAGCGGTGGGGTGACGCAGCTTGAGGGGGGGGGAATAAAATAAATTGCTGCCTTTTTTGGTCATACTACTAACCCTCAAAAAGGACAGGTCTGCTTCGGACAAAAATAACCAGAAGACAAGGACATTGATTACAGGGACCAGTCTGAAGTTCCCCTAGTAAAATCGTGTAGGATGAGACACTCAATAGAGGGTGGATCCCGCCACAAAAACGTCCACTTCAGAAGTCTAATATAAAACTTCACATTTATTGGAACAATACAAACAGCATAAAATAAATTCCTCCGATCAACGCGTTTCAGACGCGATCGTCCTTGGTCATGATCATCATGGGATACAACTGATAGCATTTAGATACACAGGCAAGGGAAATGACGACTTTTTTGAATAAATTATGCAAACGAGCATACAATTTTTTCTTGCTCATTTGCATAATTTATTCAAAAAGTTGTCATTTCCCTTGCCTGTGTATCTAAATGCTATCAGTTGTATCCCATGATGATCATGACCAAGGACGATCGCGTCTGAAACGCGTTGATCGGAGGAATTTATTTTATGCTGTTTTTATTTTTCCAATAAATGTGGAGTTTTATATTAGACTTCTGAAATGGACGTTTTTGTGCCGGGATCCACCCTCTATTGATTGCCTTCAACCTCCTTCCAGCGAACACCGTCCAGATTCTCCTCTAAGAATTTCCCCTGTTTTGGGGGGAAAGAAGTTGGGGGGGGTGGAAAGGGAGAAAGAAGATGTTGGGGTGGAAGGGGGGGAAAGAAGATGTTGGGGTGGAAGGGGGGGGGGAAGAAGATGTTGGGGTGGAAGGGGGGGGGAAAGAAGATGTTGGGGTGGAAGGGGGGGGAAAGAAGATGTTGGGGTGGAAGGGGGGAAAGAAGATGTTGGGGTGGAAGGGGGGGAAGAAGATGTTGGGGTGGAAGGGGGGGGAAGAAGATGTTGGGGTGGAAGGGGGGGAAAGAAGATGTTGGGGTGGAAGGGGGGGAAAGAAGATGTTGGGGTGGAAGGGGGGGAAAGAAGATGTTGGGGTGGAAGGGGGGGAAAGAAGATGTTGGGGTGGAAGGGGGGGAAATAAGATGTTGGGGTGGAAGGGGGGGAAAGAAGATGTTGGGGTGGAAGGGGGGGAAAGAAGATGTTGGGGTGGAAGGGGGGGAAAGAAGATGTTGGGGTGGAAGGGGGGGAAAGAAGATGTTGGGGTGGAAGGGGGGGAAAGAAGATGTTGGGGTGGAAGGGGGGGAAATAAGATGTTGGGGTGGAAGGGGGGAAAGAAGATGTTGGGGTGGAAGGGGGGGAAAGAAGATGTTGGGGTGGAAGGGGGGAAAGAAGATGTTGGGGTGGAAGGGGGGAAAGAAGATGTTGGGGTGGAAGGGGGGGGGGGGGAAGATGTTGGGGTGGAAGGGGGGGGAAAGAAGATGTTGGGGTGGAAGGGGGGGGAAGAAGATGTTGGGGTGGAAGGGAGGAAATAAGATGTTGGGGTGGAAGGGGGGGAAAGAAGATGTTGGGGTGGAAGGGGGGAAAGAAGATGTTGGGGTGGAAGGGGGGGGAGAAGATGTTGGGTTGGGGTGGAAGGGGGGGGAGAAGATGTTGGGGTGGGGCGGGAGAAAGAAGATGTTGGGGTGGGAAAGAAAGAAGGTGGGGTGGGGCGAGAAAGAAGGTGGGGGGGGTGTTGAAGAGTTAGTAGAGGTTTTTAGGGAGGGTTCAGTAGACCGCTGACCGCTGGTGCAGCCTACAAGGCTTTCTGGTTCCTCCTGGTCCCACGTGTGTCTTAATCAAAGTGGGAGTGTCACAAAAAAATATAAATAAAAATTTCGTTTTATAAGTTGTAAGAATTGGGATCTCCAATGTGGTTTACATTCCGAGTTACCTGAGATTTCGACTTCAGCTGAAGTACCTGAAAATAAAAAAAAAAAGCCTTAGGACGGGCGTTGTGCAACATTCCTGCCACCCCTTCACGATGAATTGGGGAGGTGGAGAGAGTCGTCAATTTCTACAAAACAGAGTATGACACCCTCCTTCCCCTTCAAAATCGATGTACATCTGCCAGGAAAAAAAATAAAAAAAAATTGAGGAATTGGAAAAAAAAAAAAAAATTAAAAATCATCCTCTAGTAAAGAATTCCTCACCAGACCAACAAAAATAAATTAAAAATTACACAGGATTTTTTTTCTGAGATATACAAAGAAGCTTATTTTCAGGTTTTGAACATTGAAAGCTGATTTTTTTTTTGTATATGTATAGTCCACAGTGAACTCATTCGTAGAGACGGCGAAATTTGTGCCAATTAACAGAGAAAAAGAAATTAAAAAAAAAAAGTCCCGATCCAGGATAAACATTGGCAGATATAAATGAAGCGAAGCAGTACTTTTTTTTTTTTTCTTCTTTAACTCTGAATTCTTAATATTGATCAGACAGCGTTAACCAAACCACATGCAGAAGGTGTAAATCTGGCTTCAAGTCACAGAGGCCGGCTCTGCGGGGGAGGGGCTTAGATTGTCACATGGTTGTGAGGAGAAGGGGGAGGTGACAACTGGTCGTCAGACGGCCGCTCCACCCCGTTTTGCTGCTCTTGCGGGGACGCGTGGCCGTTGGTTTCAGTGTTGTCTACTTTGCTGGTGGCATGGTCAGTCAGGGAAGAAGAAGAGACCTGAGATGAGAGGAGATCCACAGTCACGGCGCTCACGGGCGAGCTCTGAGCGGGGCTCGGGAGGGTCTTCAGGGTTAGGTCTGACGCGATGAGCAAAGAGCCCAATAGTTTTACAGGACAGAACGCGGTTCCTGTGGGAATGAAGTTAACTTTGTTTTTGTCAGGGCATGAAAGGAGAGCTGCAGGGACCGGCTGACGAGACCTGCGGAGGAAACAACACCCACAACGTGTCACACAACTGCTGAAAACAAACTTTACTATAAAAATCTGATTAATAAGGCTGCGGCAAGTGTCATCAGGGGAACGTCACACATTTAGCTGCCTTATCTGGAAAATTCAGAAAACAATTTCATAGAAAGAAAAAAAAAATAAAAAAATTATTTGACACTAGGGAGGACAGGCACAATTAAAATCAGATATATTTTTTTCGCTTAGCTCATTAACAAAAAAAAGAACGTTCATGTCAATGAGATGTGAAGACTAGTCTAATGGGAAACATCTTCCAGATTTGTGATTGTGGCCATTATTTGGTGCAGAAATAGAAGAAACCACTCAAAATAAAATATATATACAAATTATAAATAAAACATTATTATTATTATTATTATTAATATTTATTCATACTAATATATACAAATAATATTCAGTAGTAATATTTAATTACAATAAAATTAATGATTATAATATTCGTATTAATATAATAAATATCATTAACTTTATTATTATTTATATAATAAAATTAATGATATTTATTAATACTATTGTTATATTATATAATATAATCATTAATTTTATTGTAATCAAATATTACTTACTACTGAATATTATTTTATATATTCGTATTAAATATTAATATTTGTATTAATATTTAATTACAATAAATTATATATTATTTATTAATATAACAATAGTATTAATTATATTTATATAATAAAATAAAAATAATATATAAATATAATAATGATATTTAATACTATTGTTTCTTATATGAATAAATACTATTCTATAATTAATCATTAATTTTATTATAATAAAAAATAATAAAATTAATATTAATACTAATATATAAAAATAATATTCAGTAGTAATGAAATATTTAATTACAATAAAATTAATGATTATATTATATAATCATTCATTTTATTGTAATCAAATATTAATTACTACTGAATATTATTTTTATATATTAAATATTAATATTTGTATTAATATTTAATTACAATAAATTATATAATAGTATTTATTAATATAACAATAGTATTAATTATATTTATATAATAAAATAAAAATATAAATATAATAATGATATTTAATACTATTGTTTCTTATATTAATAATAAATACTATTATATAATTAATCATTAATTTTATTATAATAATAATAAAAATAATAAAATATTAATACTAATATATAAAAATAATATTCAGTAGTAATTAAATATTTAATTACAATAAAATTAATGATTATATTAGAATAGTATTTATTAATAAAATAAATAATAATAGTATTAATAAAGATCATTAATTTTATTATTATTTTTTTTATTATACACACGTCCCTATTACAAACATTTCGTTACATCCAATGTCAGGCAATGCTATGTATTATCCCTGTAGTTGAACATTTCTGTAAAACTAGCAAAAATGCAATATAAGCAGAATTTTTTTTTTTAATTAGTCATGTTGAAAAATATATGTCATCTAAATCTCAGAGGAAGAGATCCTGAATCAGAGGGTGTCAGATTGTTGTGTGCAGCCGTTCAGAGGGTTTTTAGATTTAGCAATGTACCAGAGATGATAAACTGCCCTTGCCCACACCAGGCTCTCTGTGTACAATGTCTATACACACAGATTTGCTAATCGCAGGAGGCGGCGTCTGACTGACAGGCACAACGCAATGTAGCCCAGCAATGATAATTTCCTGGTGCTAAAACAATCATTGCAGGTAAACAGCACAGACCTTGATAGGAGTCATTATTAATTCTGTGTTTTAACCCCTACAGCATGTGGTCTTCAGATTATATATTAAAAACCCGCTGATTGATTTTTTTTTTTTAATAGGATTCAAAAAAATATTACGGTTTGGAGGGGGGAGGGTTTATCCCCCCCCCTTTCCCCTTCATCCATATTTAAGCAACTTATGGCTTCGGATCAGGATTAGTTGATCCCTGGGGGTGTCAGACCGCTGGTACACGCATCAGCGCTTGGATATATTCGTCCCACAGACAGTGAGCAGAGCGCTTGTGCAGACACCGATCCATTCTAACAAAAGATTTTAGCTCCCTGTTCTCGATTGTCGGACCCCTGAGAATCACCACACGTTATGGGACGGCGATAACCTGCTAAGATGGGAAAAATCAGTGAAATGACACTACCGTGACATGCGAATGTATTCACCCCTTTGCATTTTTCATGTTTTGCTACCTCAACCTGGAAATTCACTTTGAGAGTTTGAACATTTTGGTTTTCATTTCATTGTGAAGAAAATAGGAGAAAATAACTGAAATCTTCAGTGTGCATAACTATTCACACCCCTAAAGTCAGTACTGTGTATAGCCTCCTTTCTTTGTCGCTCCATTGGGAGACCCAGACAATTGGGTGTATAGCTACTGCCTCCGGAGGCCACACAAAGTATTACACTCAAAAGTGTAAGGCCCCTCCCCTTCTGGCTATACACCCCCAGTGGGATCACTGGCTCACCAGTTTTGTGCTTTGTGCGAAGGAGGTCAGACATCCACGCATAGCTCCACTGTTTAGTCAGCAGTAGCTGCTGACTATATCGGATGGAAGAAAAGAGGGCCCATACTAAAGGGCCCCCAGCATGCTCCCTTCTCACCCCACTCTTGTCGGGTGTTTGTTAAGGTTGAGGTACCCATTGCGGGTACAGAGGCTGGAGCCCACATGCTGTTTTCCTTCCCCATCCCCTTAGGGCTCTGGGTGAAGTGGGATCTTACCGGTCTCCAGGCACTGAGACCGTGCTCCATCCACAGCTCCTGGGAATCTGCTGGACATGGAGCGGAGTATCCTCAGGGACATGGCCCTGCTACGTTAAGGTACTCTGTGTCCCTGTGGGGACCGCGCACGGACACACGGCAGCATTGCTGGGTGTGTTAGTGCGCCAGGGACGGCGGCGCTGCCCGCACTAGTGCCATCGCACGCTACAGCTTGCTGGGTGTGTTAGTGTATTAGGGGACTACCGCGCTAACCGCCGTTGCAGTTTTTATTTCGGGCGCGGCTGGGACTTGTGGTGAGCCGGGGACTTCCGCGTCGACCAAGGCTTATATGCCGGCCGCGCTTATCACTCGAGTCCCCGGCTTGCGCGGCCTAGTCTCACTTCGTTTCCGCCCACAGACCTGCCAGTCAGGGTAGGGGCGTAACGCTGCACAGCACGGCAGCGCTGAGAGCTGGAGTATGCTTTGCATACTCCACCCCTCTCACTGGATGCACGGTGAATCCGGCAGCGCTGAGAGCTGGAGTATGCTTTGCATACTCCACCCCTCTCACTGTGTACACTGTGAAGCCGGATTCCCGCACTTTCTCAGGCACGCCCACGGCTTCTTCCTCTGCACAGGACGCCGGCAGCCATTCTTGTCAGTGTTTTCTGTAGCGACAGAAGAGACAAGTTTAGGAATCCCTGGCAGGGATTCGGATAGTCACACAACCGCTGTGACCAGGCGTTAAGCAGCACCTGTGGGGCTGACTCCACTAGTGCCGAAGTGCACATATACATATATGTTTATTCACTATGCATTGCACTGTTTAGCTGCATTTTTGTATATACCCTCCTTGATTGTGCGGAGGACATAACAGCATATTGTCTGTGTAAAACAGAGGTGCAGAAGCACATGTTTTCTATGCAGCCGGTACAGCATGTACGGCTATATGGCCGGCAGTGTACATAGACCCCCATTGTATACTACGGAGTCTCTGCTAACCGTCCAGGACATGGGGACGGAGCCTGCAGTATTTACTGACAGATTTTCTGAGACTATGGCTATGATACTAGAAGCCTTGCAGTCCAGACAAGTCTCTCAAATCCATGGCCACTGTTCACATTATCCATGGTCCCCCTCAGTGGGAACAACTTTGAGCTCCGAGGGGTCATGTGCTTCCCAGAGTGACGGCTCTGACACGGACGACAGTCCCAGATAGTCTGAGAGGCTCACTATGAGCGGCCATCGACTTCATCACACTAGTCAGGGTCCCAGCAAGCGGACTCTCTGTGTGATGTGGCGGAGATAGCTGCTCAAGGTCTAATCCTGAGACCGCTCTCAATCTGGATACACCTGATGGTGACGCCATAGTCAATAATCTCATAGCGTCCATCAATAGAATGTTAGTTATTTCTCCCCCAGCTCCTCCAGTGGAAGAGTCAGCTTCATAGCAGGAGAAATTCCATTCACGTATCCCAAGCGTAAATTAAATACTTTCCTTGACCACCCTGACTTTACACAGGCAGTCCAGGAACACCACGCTTATCCAGTTAAGCGCTTCCCCCAAACGGCTGAGGATACACGTTATCCCTACCCCCTGACGTGGGCAATGGCTGGACCCAGTGTCCCAAGGGGCATCCTCCAATCTCCAGCTTGCAGCTAGATCCATAGTTGCAGTGGAAGATGGGGCTGCACTTAAAGATGCCACTGACTGACAGAGGGATCTCTGGTCGAAATCCATCTATGAGGCTATCGGCGCGCTGTTAGCTCCAGCATTCGCAGCCGTAGAGGCACCCCAAGCTACTTCAGCTTGTCTTACACAGATGGACACGGTCACACGTACATCTGTTCCGCAAGTGTCATCCTTAACCGCTCAAATGTCTGCATTTGCGTCTTAGGCGATTAATGCTGTCCTGGACTCTACGACCCGTACGGCAGTGGCGTCCGCTCACTCCGTGGTTTTACGCACGGCCTGGGTGTTAACTGAATGGAAGGCAGATTCTGCTTCCAAAAAAGGGCTTAACCAGTTCGCCTTGTTCTGCTGACCAACTGTTTAGTGTGCGTGAGATGTAATCATTAAACAGTTCAAGAGTAAGGATTCTTCCTTACCTCAGCCCAGACAAAACAAACCCCACATACCAAGGGACAGTCGGGGTTTTCGGTTTTTTCAAGGCTCGGGCAGGTCCCATTTCTCCTCGTCCAAAGAGGACTCAAAAGGATCAGAGGAGCTCAGTTTCTTGGCGGGCTCAGTCACGCCCAAAAAAGACAGCCTGAAAACCTACTTCCAAGAGGCTTCCTCATGACTTGCGGCCTCCTCTCTCCGCATCCTCGGTCGGTAACAGGCTCTCCCGCCTTGGCGATATTTAGCTGTCTCAGGTCAAAGACCGTTGGGTGAGAGACATTCTGTCTCACGGGTACAGGATAGAGTTCAGTTCTCGTCCTCCAACTCAATTCTTCAGAACTTCTCCACCTTCCGACCGAGCCGACGCTCTTCTGCAGGCGGTGGGCACTCTAAAGGCACAACGAGTGGTGACCCCCGTTCCTCTTCAGGAACAAGGTCACGGTTTTTACTCCGAATTATTTGCGATGCCAAGAAAGGACGAGTATTTCCGTCCCGTTCTGGATCTAACACGGCTCAACCAGCTCGTGAACACCAGGCGGTTCCGGATGTAATCCCCCGCTCCGTCATCGCTTCAATGTTTCAAGGAAATTTCCTGACATCGATAGACGTCAAGGATGCTTATCCCCACGTGCCGATTGATCCGGAGCTCCAGCGTTTCTACGCTTTGTTATAAGACGCGAACACCTTCAGTTCGTAACCCTGCCTTCTGGCTGGCGATAGCCCCACGGGTCTTCGCTAAGGTCATGCCAGCAGTAGTACCAGTCCTGCAATCTCAAGGTCACTCTGTGATCCCGTGTTTGGGAGATCTACTTGTCAAGGCACCCTCTTAAGGAACATGCCAACACAGCCGAACGTTGCGCTGGAGACTCTCCAGAGTTTCGGGTGGATCATCAACTTTTCAAAGTCAGATCAGACCCCGGGCCAATCACTAACATATCTAGGCATGGAGTTTCATACTCTCTCAGCGATAGTGAAGCTTCCGCTAGACAAACAGCGTTCACTACAGACAAGGCTGCAATCTCTCCTTAGGATCAGTCGCACACATTGAAACGCCTCATGCACTTCTCACGTAAGATGGTAGCAATGGCGGCAGTCCCTTTCGCGCAGTTTCATCTGCGTCCAGTACAATGGGACATTCCCCGCCGATGAGACGGGAAGTCGACGCCCATCGACAGAGACGTCTCCCCTTCCCAGGCGGCCAAAGAATCTCTACGGTGGTGGCTTCTTCCCACCTCATGGTCAGAAAAAAGGTCCTTCCTACCCCCATCCTGGGCGGTAGTTACGACAGGAACGAGTCTATCAGAGTGGGGAGCAGTTTTTTCTCCGCCACAGGGCTCAAGGTACGTGGATTCAGCAAGAGTCCACCCTTCAGCTCAATGTTCTGGAAATCAGAGCAGTGTATCTTGTCCTACAAGCCTTCCAGCAGTGGCTGAAAAGCAAGCACATCCGAATTCAGTCGGATATCTCCACAGCGGTGGCATACATCAACCACCACGGAAGAACACGCAGCCGGCAAGCCTTCCAGGAAGTCCGGCGGATTCTAACGTGGGTAGGAGACACGGCATCCACCATATCCGCAGTTCACATCCCAGGCATGGTAAACTAGGAAGCAGACTTCCTCAGTCGCCAGGGTATGGACGCAGGGGACTGGTTTCTTCACCCGGACGGGTTTCAGGAGATCTGTCGCCGCTGCGGGATGCCGGACGTCGACATAATGGCGTCACGGCACAACAACTTTGTTCCGGCTTCATAGCACAGTCTCACGATCATCGAGCTCTGGCGTCAGACGCCTCAGTTCAACATTGGTCGCAGATTGGCCGAGGAGGTCGGGGTTCCCGGATCTGTGGTACCTCACGGTAGGCCAACCGTGGCCACTACCAGACCGACCAGACTTGCTGTTTCAAGGGCCCTTTTTTCCATCTGAACTCTGCGGCCCTGAACATGACGGTGTAGCCATTGAGTCCTGGATCCTAGCGTCTTCATGATTATCTCAGGAGTGGTTGTCACCATGACGCAGGCCAAGAAGCCAACGTCCGCCAAGATCTACAACAGATCATGGAAGATATTCTTATCTTGGTGCTCTGCTCAAGGAGTTTCTCCCTGGCCATTTGCATCGCCTATTTTTCCTTCCTTCCTACCATCTTGGTTGGAAAATAGTTGGTCGCTCAGCTCCCTTAAAGGACAAGTCTCAGCGCTATCTGTATTTTTTCAGAAACGCCTAGCCGACTTCCGCAGGTATGCACGTTCCTGCAGGGAGTTTGTCTTCTCATCACTCCGTACAAGCGGCCATTAGAGCTCTGGAGTCTGAACAAGGTTCCAATGACTCTCTTGAAGCCGCCTTTCGAGCTTTTGAAAGTTGTTTCCCTTTCCGTATTTCACAGAAAGTGGCCTTTCTAGTACCGGTCACGTCTCTTCAGAGAGTGTCCGAGCTAGCAGCGCTGTCATGCAAATCTCCATTCCTGGTCTTCACCAGGACAAGGGGGTTCGGCGTCCGATTCCGGACTTTCTCCCTAAGGTGGTATCCCACTTTCATCTCAATCAAGATATCACCTTACCTTCTTTGTGTCCTCATCCAGCCCATCAATTTGAAAAGGATTTGCATCTGTTGGATCTGGTGAGAGCACTCAGGATCTACATTCCCGCACGGCGCTCCTGTGCCGCCCGGATGCACTCTTTGTCCTTGTCGCTGGTCAGCGTAAGGGGTCGCAAGCTTCCAGATCCACCCTGACTCGGTGGCTCAAGGAACCAATTCTTGAAACCTACCGTTCTGCTAGGCTCCCTGTTCCCTCAGGGCTGAATGCCCATTCTACCAGAGCCGTGGGTGAGTCCTGGGCATTACGGCACCAGGCTACGGCTCAGCAGGTGTGCCAGGCACCTACCTGGTCGAGTCTGCACACTTTTACCAAGCATTATCAGGTGCATACCTACGCTTCGGCAGACGCCAGCCTAGGTAGACAAGTCCTTCAGGCGGCGGTTGCCCACCTGTAGAAAGGGGCCGTTTTACGGCTCTATTACGAGGTATTATTTTACCCACCCAGGGATTGCTTTTGGACATCCCAATTGTCTGGGTCTCCCAATGGAGCGACAAAGAAGAAGGGAATTTTGTATACTTACCGTAAATTCCTTTTCTTCTAGCTCCAATTGGGAGACCCAGCGCCCGCCCTGTTTTCTTAGGGTTTTTTTCGGTACACATGTTGTTCATGTGAATGGTTGCAGTTCTCCGATGTTTCTTCGGATTGAATTGGTCTTTAAACCAGTTATTGGCTTTCCTCCTTCTTGCTTTTGCACTAAACTGGTGAGCCAGTGATCCCACTGGGGGTGTATAGCCAGAAGGGGAGGGGCCTTACACTTTTGAGTGTAATACTTTGTGTGGCCTCCGGAGGCAGTAGCTATACACCCAATTGTCTGGGTCTCCCAATTGGAGCTAGAAGAAAAGGAATTTACGGTAAGTATACAAAATTCCCTTCTTTGCAGCAATTACAGCTGCAAGTCACTCTGGACAAATCTCTATGAGCTTTCCACATCTTGCCGTTGGGAATTATTGCCCATTCCTCAAGGCAAAGCTGCTCCAGCTCCTTCACGTTACATGTTTCCTCCGGTGAATCTTCACCTCTGAGCACAGATCCTCCATTGCATTAAGGTCTGGGCTGTGACTCGGCCGCTCTAATACATTTATACATTTCCCCTTACACCCCTCCAGTGTTGCCTGAGCAGGGGCTTTGGGTCATTGTCTTGCTGGAAGATGAATCTCCGTCAAGTCTCAAATCACTGAGACAATCAGGTTTTGGTCAAGAATATCCCTGTATTTCGCACCATTCATCTTCCCCTCAACTTGGATCATTTTCCCTGTCCCTGCTACCAAAAATATCCCCATCGCAGATGCTGCCCCCACCATGTCTCACTGTGGGGATGCTGATCTTGAGGTGATGAGTTGTGTTGGTTTGGCACCAGATATAGCATTTACCTTGGTCTCATCTGACAAAAGCCCCTTCCTCCATACATTTGGGGAGTCTCCCAAGTGCCTTTTGGCAAAAATCAAAAACAACCTTCCAATTTTTGGCTGTAAGGGCTTTTTCTGGCCACTCTTCCATAAAGGTCGGCTCTATGGAGTGTACAGCTTATTGTTGTATGGACAGATCCTCCAGTCTCTACAGCTCCTTGAGGGTGACCTTAGGTCTCTGTGCTCTCTCTCTTATTAATCTCCTTGTTGCACGGGCTAAGCGTTTTAGTGGGTTGCCCCCTCCTCTGTGAGCAGGTTTGTAGTGGTGCCATGTTCTTTTAGAACTCAACCCTGACTTGTACTTCTCACTCCTTGGTCCACGTGGTGGCGTCGGGAGAGGCTCCCCTCGGTGGCGTCGGGAGAGGCTCCCCTCGGTGGCGTCGGGAGAGGCTCCCCTCGGTGGCGTCGGGAGAGGCTCCCCTCGGTGGCGTCGGGAGAGGCTCCCCTCGGTGGCGTCGGGAGAGGCTCCCCTCGGTGGCGTCGGGAGAGGCTCCCCTCGGTGGCGTCGGGAGAGGCTCCCCTCGGTGGCGTCGGGAGAGGCTCCCCTCGGTGGCGTCGGGAGAGGCTCCCCTCGGTGGCGTCGGGAGAGGCTCCCCTCGGTGGCGTCGGGAGAGGCTCCCCTCGGTGGCGTCGGGAGAGGCTCCCCTCGGTGGCGTCGGGAGAGGCTCCCCTCGGTGGCGTCGGGAGAGGCTCCCCTCGGTGGCGTCGGGAGAGGCTCCCCTCGGTGGCGTCGGGAGAGGCTCCCCTCGGTGGCGTCGGGAGAGGCTCCCCTCGGTGGCGTCGGGAGAGGCTCCCCTCGGTGGCGTCGGGAGAGGCTCCCCTCGGTGGCGTCGGGAGAGGCTCCCCTCGGTGGCGTCGGGAGAGGCTCCCCTCGGTGGCGTCGGGAGAGGCTCCCCTCGGTGGCGTCGGGAGAGGCTCCCCTCGGTGGCGTCGGGAGAGGCTCCCCTCGGTCTCCGTGGTGTTGCAGCCTCTGTGGCCTTTCAGAGAAGGTGTGTATATAGTGACAGACCCCAGACATTTGGTGAAATGAAGTACACCTGTGTGCAATCTAAGCATCTAACAAAGGTAATTGCTTGCAACAGAAATTTTTAGAGGGCTTCATAGCAAAAAGGGGTGAATACATATGCATGGCACATTTTTCTTTTATCCCATACATTAAATTTTGGTCTATAAATTTTTCCCACTTCATTTCCACAACTTTGACTATTTAGTGCTGATGCATCACAAACAAAATCGGATTATAAAAATCTGTAAAAACACAGATTGAAAAGGGTCGGATGATTCCTCAGTGCACAACATTGTTGGATACAAATGGTTTAGTGACAAAATATATAATTGGTGGAAGAAGGTTCAACTAGAAGAACCTAGGGCTTTTTTTTCAACCTATGTAAACAAAAATATTTAAAGCGCCAAGAGGGTGAATACTTTCGCAATTCCCTGTATATGGTTGTGTTTGGTGTATATAGGTCAGGAGCTTTCCTGAAGCGTATGCCATACAGATATTTGTAAACAGTGTGAACAGAGCCCAGTATAAAAGATCTTGTGCACCAGCACAAGAATTGGCTCATGCATGGTGATCGCGGGACTCCCGGAGGCGGCAGGTCTGAGTCTAAAAAGCTGAAGAAGGAAGAAAAAAACGCAACTTCCAGCTATAAAAAACAAAAAAAAAAAACCACAACAGCAACTTGACCCCCCCAGACATGAACAGCAGCAAGCAGCTGTCCCTTGGGCCCCTTTTTTGTTGATAAAGGGGAAAAACAAAAATTGCTATACAGGTTCTGAACTTCAGGTCCCTCCTACTGGACCATCACCCGCTAACAAAATGGCAATTACTTACGACACTTCCTCAAAGACCTTGACCCGCTCGCATCCCTCGGGGGGCTCCCGTTTGAACATGTAGCTGTTGTTGGGTTTGGGAGAGGAGGCGTACTTGGGCAGCGGTGAGCTACTCCCACTGTCTGAAAATTTAAAGAGGGACATAACCAGTGATTGGAGGGTACCAAGAAGACAGAAAAAATTCATTTGTGAAGTTAGACTTTTTTCGTTTAAATTCCAAAATACGGAGGGGTTACATTTTCCCCCAGGATGGCAAAGCAGAGGGAGAAATATTATATATATATATATATATATATATATATATATATATATATATATATATATATATATATATATATATATATATATATATATATATATATATATATATATATATATATATATATATATATATATATATATATATATATATATGTAAAGCAAAAAGCAGACGAGTCACTATATATAGAGCGATGATTAGTACAGCACGTGCAGACGACAGACATTTTATTAGTTGGGTGGAAATTTTTGCCAAAAAAGTGTTTGGAGTGGTCAAGCACAATGAAACTTGCAGGACCCTGGCTCACTGGCTCAGTAGACACAGGGGAGGTTTATGGCCCGGAAGCAGAAGCCTCTTGTTGTTTGCATTACACCGGTCTTTTTTTCTTTTTTTTTTTTTTTGAGCATTAAATGAAAATTAATGGGTTTGTTCAGAATTAGTAAACGTGGCTGCCTTATGCCAAAATCGGCCTCACCTGGATGCACGTACATTGGGGTCTGGTTTGTAACAACCCAAATCAATCCCACACAACTCCAGGACTATTAAACACCAAGAAAAGAGATCATCACATGGAAGAGAACTATGGCAACATACAATAAATGTAAAGAAGGGAATTTTGTTACTTCCCGTAAATTCCTTTTCTTCTAGCTCCTATTGGGAGACCCAGACGATTGGGTGTATAGCACTGCCTCCGGAGGCCACACAAAGCAATTACACTAAAAAGTCCCCTCCCCTTCTGGCTATACACCCCCAGTGGGATCACTGGCTCACCAGTTTTAGTGCAAAAGCAAGAAGGAGGAAAGCCAATAACTGGTTTAAACAAATTCACTCCGAAATAACCTCGGAGAACTGAAAACCATTCAACATGAACAACATGTGTACCCGAAAAACAAACAAAAATCCCGAAGGACAACAGGGCGGGTGCTGGGTCTCCCAATAGGAGCTAGAAGAAAAGGAATTTACGGTAAGTAACAAAATTCCCTTCTTCTTCGGCGCTCCATTGGGAGACCCAGACGATTGGGACGTCCAAAAGCTGTCCCTGGGTGGGTAAAGAAATACCTCATGTTAGAGCTGCAAAGACAGTCCTCCCCTACGGGGAGGCAACTGCCGCCTGCAGGACTCTTCTACCTAGGCTGGCGTCCGCCGACGCATAGGTATGCACCTGATAATGTTTGGTGAAAGTGTGCAGACTCGACCAGGTAGCTGCCTGGCACACCTGTTGAGCCGTAGCCTGGTGACGCAATGCCCAGGACGCACCCACGGCTCTGGTAGAATGGGCCTTCAGCCCTGATGGAACCGGAAGCCCAGCAGAACGGTAGGCCTCAAGAATTGGTTCTTTGATCCATCGAGCCAGGGTGGCCTTAGAAGCCTGCGACCCCTTGCGCTTACCAGCGACAAGGACAAAGAGTGCATCCGAACGGCGCAGGGGCGCCGTGCGGGAAATGTAGATTCTGAGTGCTCGCACCAGATCTAACAAATGTAAATCCTTCTCATACCGATGAACTGCATGAGGACAAAAAGAAGGCAAAGAGATATCCTGATTAAGATGAAAAGAGGATACCACCTTCGGGAGAAACTCCTGAATGGGGCGCAGCACTACCTTGTCCTGGTGGAAGACCAGGAAGGGAGCCTTGGATGACAGCGCTGCTAGCTCAGACACTCTCCGAAGAGATGTGATCGCTACCAGAAAAGCCACTTTCTGTGACAGTCTAGAAAGTGAAACCTCCTTCAGAGGCTCGAAGGGCGGCTTCTGGAGGGCCACTAGCACCCTGTTCAGGTCCAATGGATCTAATGGTCGCTTGTACGGGGGTACGATATGACAAACCCCCTGCAGGAACGTGCGTACCTTAGAGAGTCGTGCTAGACGCTTCTGAAAAAAGACGGATAGCGCCGAGACTTGCCCCTTAAGGGAGCCGAGCGACAAACCTTTTTCTAACCCAGATTGTAGGAAAGAAAGAAAGGTAGGCAATGCAAATGGCCAGGGAGACACTCCCTGAGCAGAGCACCAGGATAAGAATATCCTCCACGTTCTGTGGTAGATCTTAGCGGACGTGGGCTTCCTAGCCTGTCTCATGGTGGCAACGACCCCTTGGGATAATCCTGAAGACGCTAGGATCCAGGACTCAATGGCCACACAGTCAGGTTCAGGGCCGCGGAATTCCGATGGAAAAACGGCCCTTGGGACAGTAAGTCTGGTCGGTCTGGTAGTGCCCACGGTTGGCCGACCGTGAGACGCCACAGATCCGGATACCACGCCCTCCTTGGCCAGTCTGGGGCGACGAGTATGACGCGGCTGCAGTCGGATCTGATCTTGCGTAGCACCCTGGGCAAGAGTGCCAGAGGTGGAAACACATAAGGGAGCCGGAACTGCGACCAATCTTGCACTAAGGCGTCTGCCGCCAGAGCTCTGTGATCGCGAGACCGTGCCATGAAGGTCGGGACCTTGTTGTTGTGCCGGGACGCCATTAGATCGACGTCCGGCCTTCCCCAGCGGCGACAGATTTCCTGAAACACTTCCGGGTGAAGGGACCATTCCCCTGCGTCCATGCCCTGGCGACTGAGGAAGTCTGCTTCCCAGTTTTCTACGCCGGGGATGTGAACTGCGGATATGGTGGAGGCCGTGGCTTCCACCCACATCAGGATCCGCCGGACTTCCTGGAAGGCTTGCCGACTGCGAGTCCCCCCTTGGTGGTTGATGTATGCCACCGCTGTGGAGTTGTCCGACTGAATTCGGATCTGCTTTCCTTCCAGCCACTGCTGGAAGGCTAGTAGGGCAAGATACACTGCTCTGATCTCCAGAACATTGATCGGAAGGGTGGACTCCTGCTGAGTCCACGTACCCTGAGCCCTGTGGTGGAGAAAAACTGCTCCCCACCCTGAGAGACTCGCGTCTGTCGTGACCACCGCCCAGGACGGTGGTAGGAAGGATCTTCCCTGTGACAATGAGGTGGGAAGAAGCCACCACTGCAGAGAGTCTTTGGCCGTCTGGGAAAGGGAGACTTTCCTGTCCAGGGATGTTGACTTCCCGTCCCATTGGCGGAGAATGTCCCATTGAAGCGGGCGCAGATGAAACTGCGCAAACGGAACCGCCTCCATTGCCGCCACCATCTTCCCGAGGAAGTGCATGAGGCGTCTTAAGGAGTGCGACTGACCTGGAAGGAGAGCCTGCACCCCAGTCTGTAGTGACCTCTGCTTGTCCAGCGGAAGCTTCACTATCGCTGAGAGAGTATGAAACTCCATGCCAAGATACGTTAGCGATTGGGTCGGTGACAGATTCGACTTTGAGAAGTTGATGATCCACCCGAACGTCTGGAGAGTCTCCAGTGCAACATTCAGGCTGAGTTGGCATGCCTCCTGAGAGGGTGCCTTGACAAGTAGATCGTCCAAGTAAGGGATCACAGAGTGTCCCTGAGAGTGCAAGACTGCTACCACTGCCGCCATGACCTTGGTGAACACCCGTGGGGCTGTCGCCAGACCAAATGGCAGAGCTACGAACTGAAGATGGTCGTCTCCTATCACGAAGCGTAGAAAACGTTGGTGCTCTGTAGCAATCGGCACGTGGAGATAAGCATCTTTGATGTCTATTGATGCTAGGAAATCTCCTTGAGACATTGAGGCAATGACTGAGCGGAGGGATTCCATCCGGAACCGCCTGGCGTTCACATGCTTGTTGAGCAGTTTTAGGTCCAGAACAGGACGGAATGAGCCGTCCTTTTTTGGCACCACAAAGAGATTGGAGTAAAAACCTTGTCCTTGTTCCTGAAGAGGAACAGGGACCACCACTCCTTCTGCTCTTAGAGAATTCACCGCCTGCAGAAGGGCATCTGCTCGGTCGGGATGTGGGGAAGTTCTGAAGAACCGAGGCGGAGGACGAGAACTGAACTCTATCCTGTACCCGTGAGACAAAATGTCTGTTACCCACCGGTCTTTGACCTGTGGCAGCCAAATGTCGCAAAAGCGGGAGAGCCTGCCACCGACCGAGGATGCGGAGGGAGGCGGCCGAAAGTCATGAGGCAGCCGCCTTGGAAGCGGTACCTCCGGCTGCTTTCTTGGGGCGTGAGTGAGCCCGCCAGGAATCAGAGCTCCTTTGCTCTTTCTGAGTCCCTTTGGACGAGGCGAACTGGGGCTTGCCCGAGCCTCGAAAGGACCGAAACTTTGACTGCCACTTCCTCTGTTGAGGTTTGCTTGATCTGGGCTGGGGTAAGGAAGAGTCCTTACCTTTGGACTGTTTAATGATTTCCGCCAATTGCTCACCAAACAGTCTGTCTCCAGATAATGGCAAGCTGGTTAAACATTTTTTAGAAGCAGAATCTGCTTTCCATTCTTTTAACCACAAGGCTCTGCGCAAAACAACAGAGTTGGCGGAAGCCATTGCGGTACGGCTCGTAGAGTCCAGTACCGCATTAATAGCGTAGGTCGCAAACGCAGTCATTTGCGTAGTTAAGGACGCCACTTGCGGCACTGCTGGACTTAAGAAAGAGTCCACCTGTGCCAGACCAGCTGAAATAGCTTGGAGCGCCCACACGGCCGCGAATGCTGGAGCAAACGACGCGCCAATAGCTTCATAGACAGATTTCAACCAAAGGTCCATCTGTCTGTCATTGGCATCTTTAAGAGAAGCCCCATCCTCCACTGCAACTATGGATCTAGCTGCAAGCCTGGATATTGGAGGGTCCACTTTTGGACACTGGGTCCAGCGTTTGACCACGTCAGGGGGAAAGGGATAACGTGTATCCTTAAGACGTTTGGAAAAACGCTTGTCCGGATTAGCATGGTGTTTCTGGATTGATGCTCTGAAGTCAGAGTGGTCCAGAAAGGTGCTCAATTTACGCTTGGGATACAGGAAATGGAATTTCTCCTGCTGGGCAGCTGCCTCCTCTGCTGAAGGGGCTGGGGGAGAGATATCCAACAGCCTATTGATGGCCGCTATAAGGTCATTTACCATGGCGTCACCATCTGGAGTATCCAAATTGAGTGCGGTGTCAGGGCTAGACTCCTGATCACCCACCTCTGTCTCATCATATAGAGACCCTTCTCGCTGAGACCCTGACCCGCGTGATGACGTGGAGGGTCTCTCCCAGGGAGCTCGCTTAGGCGGCCTGGGACTGTCATCGGAGTCAGAGCCCTCAGCCAGTGATGCCTGGGACCCCCGTGAAGTACGGATTAGTTCCAACTGAGGGGGACCGGGGAACATAGGGACAGTAGTGTCCATGGTCTGAGCAACTGGCCTGGACTGCAAGGTCTCCAGGATTTTTGTCATAGTCACAGACATCTTATCAGCAAAGACTGCAAATTCTGTCCCCGTCACCGGGGCAGGGTTCACAGGCGACTCTGCCTGGGCCACTACCACCATAGACTCCGGCTGACGAAGTGTAACTGGGACTGAACATTGCACACAATGAGAGTCGTTGGAGCCTGCTGGTAGATTAGCCCCACATGCTGTACAAGCAGTGTATACAGCCCGTGCCTTGGCACCCTTGCGTTTCGTGGATGACATGTTGTTGTCTTCCCAGAGCAATATAGGGTATACAGCCAAGAAGCGACCGTACAGTGCAGTATATATCTATAGATATCTGGTACAGGAAAAAGTACACCAATACACACTGTGGCACAAGAGGGGCCAGCACTAAAGTGCTGCTTACCGCCCGCTAAACGCGGGTGTGTGGTCCAGAAATCCCTAGTCTTGGGTCTCCCAGAGCCTGTGTCCGTCCTCCAGCCAGAACTGCATGCAGGAATGGCTGCCGGCGTCCTGTGGAGGGGGGGCGGGCCCTGGGCGTGCCAGACCAAAAGCGGGAAACCTGTGTCCCACTGTGCCAAGTGAGAGGGCTGGAGCATGTAAATAAGGCTCCAGCCCTCGGCGCTGAGCAAACGTACAGCGTCTCTCCCCTTCCCTGATTGACAGGGAGGGGGCGGGAACGAAGCGGAGCTAGGCCGCAAAAGCCGGGGACTAAATTTATCAGCGCCGCCGCCGTAAAAGCGCGGTCGGCGCTAAGTCCCCGGCGCACTACAAGTCCCAGCCGCGACGCCGCTCCGAGAGTGGCCGGCGCGGTAGTTCCCAGCACATGAAGTCACACAGCTAAGCTGCTGTGACTCAAACCCCAGCGTTACTGTCCCCGGCGCACTAACACACCCAGCAAGTCTGGTGTGTGCGTGCCCGCCTGAACGGGGACACAGAGTACCTGAAAGTTGCAGGGCCTTGTCCCTGAATGGTACACAGCTCCGTATCCAGCAGGTTCTATGGGTCTGTGGATGGAGCCCGGCCTCAGGGCTTGGGGGCCGGTAAGATCCCACTTCCACAGAGCCCCTCAGGGGGATGGGGAAGGAAAGCAGCATGTGGGCTCCAGCCTCCGTACCCGCAATGGGTACCTCAACCTTACGAACCACAAGTGGGGTGAGAAGGGAGCATGCTGGGGGCCGTATATGGGCCCTCTTTTCTTCCATCCGACATAGTCAGTAGCTACTGCTGACTAAACAGTGGAGCTATGCGTGGATGTCTGACCTCCTTCGCACAAAGCAGAAAACTGGTGAGCCAGTGATCCCACTGGGGGTGTATAGCCAGAAGGGGAGGGGCCTTACACTTTTTAGTGTAATTGCTTTGTGTGGCCTCCGGAGGCAGTGCTATACACCCAATCGTCTGGGTCTCCAATGGAGCGCCGAAGAAAAAAAAATGAATAAATACTCTTGTATAAGCCGACTTTTACAGCACTTTTTTCACACTGAAAAAGACCCTCCTCAGCTTATACTCGTGAGGGTCCCACTTCTGGATTATAAGACGCACTCTCTTTCCCCCCCCAAGACTGGTGGAGAAATGGGGTTGCATCTTGTAATCCAGATAAAGCTTACTGGGTCGTCAATATTGGGGGCTCAGGGGTGTCACGGCAGGCGCCATTGAGCTGCCCAGCGAACTACATGAAGGCCGCCGGCAGCTGAAGTAACAGACTTCAAGAAAATGGCCACAGAAACGGCGCACGTGCAGACTGATCTCGGCTCTCAGAGATCTCCATCTGTGCACGCACTGATTATTTTCCTTGAGTTTATTACATCAACCGCCAGCTGGCTCAATGGCACCCGCCACAACATCCGAGCCGCTGTATCACTGACCCTCCAATATCACTGACACTCCTGAGCCACAACATCCGAGCCCCTAGTATCGCTAAGGCTCCTGAGCTGCGACACCCCTGAGCCCTCAGTATCGCTGACCCTCCTGAGCCGTGACACCCGAGCCCCCAGTATCGCTGACCCTCCTGAGCCGTGACACCCGAGCACTCAGTATTGCTGACCCTCCTGAGCCGTGACACCCCCGAGTCCCCAGTATCGCTGACCCTCCTGAGCCGTGACACCCGAGCCCCCAGTATTGCTGACCCTCCTGAGCCGTGACACCCCCGAGTCCCCAGTATCGCTGACCCTCCTGAGCCGTGACACCCCCGAGTCCCCAGTATCGCTGACCCTCCTGAGCCGTGACACCCGTGCCCCCAGTATCGCTGACCCTCCTGAGCCGTGACACCCGAGCCCCCAGTATCGCTGACCCTCCTGAGCCGCGACACCCGAGCCCCCAGTATCGCTGACCCTCCTGAGCCGTGACACCCGAGCCCTCAGTATCGCTGACCCTCCTGAGCAGTGACACCCCCGAGTCCCCAGTATCACCGACCTTCCTGAGCCAAGACACCCCTGAGACCGATGTATTGCTGACCCTCCTGAGATGCGGACACCCCCGTCCTCTGGGCCCGCAGCATCGCCGACCCAGCCTCCTGAGCTGCTCTACCACTGTGCCGCCACTGTGAGCTAATACACACTAGAATCATAAGACGGACCCCCCCATTTCAACATTAACATTTTTTTATTTATAATTTTCCTTCTCTAAATTTCGGGTGCGTTTTATAATCCTAGGCTTATACTTGAGTCAATAGGATTTCCCAGTTTTTCATGGTAAAATTAGGGGCCTCGGGTTATACAAAAAAAAAACCAAAATGGGGATAACCTCAGAAAGAGGGACAACAGGAGACCTGAAGTGCATAACAAAAAAGGTAGCTGCTGGAAATCAGTATATTAGGCCGTGTTCACACATCTTTTTTTTCCCGCAGAAAAACTTGCTCTCTTGGCAAAAAAAAAAACAAAAAAAAAAACAAAAAACAGTTTTGCTGCATTTTGGTCATGTTTAACCCTTTAGTGACGGAGCTAATTTTCACCTTAATGACCAGACCAAATTTTGCAATTCTGACCAGTGTCACTTCATGAGGTTATAACTCTGGAACGCTTCAACGGATCCCGGTGATTCTGAGATTGTTTTTTCGTCACATATTGGACTTCATGTTAGTACCAAATTTAGGACAATATTTTTTGTGTTTATTTATGAAAAAATTGAATATTGGCAAAAATTTTGAAAATTTAGCAATTTTCAACTTTTGAATTTTTATACCGTTAAACCAGAGATTTCTGTGACACAAAATAGTTAATAAATAACATTTCCCACATGTCTACTTTACATCAGCACAATTTTGGAAACAAATTTTTTTTTGTTAGGAAGTTAGAGGGGTTCAAAGTTTATCAGCGATTTCTCATTTTTACATCAAAATTTACAAAACCAGTTTTTTAGGGACCACATCACATTTGAAGTGACTTCAATAGGCCTAGATGACAGAAAATACCCAAAAGTGACACCATTCTAAAAACTGCACCCCCCAAAGTACTCAAAACCACATTCAAGAAGTTTATTAACCCTTCAGGTGCTTCACATGAACAAAAGCAATGTGGAATGAAAAAAAGCAAAAATTAAATTTTACCTAAAAATGTTGCTCTAACCAAATTTATTCACTTTTAGAAGAAATAACACAACAAAATGGACCTCAAAACTTGTTACCCACTTTCTTATGAGCGCGCTGATACCCCACATGTGGTCAGAAACCTCTGTTTGGACAAATGGGAGGGCTCGGAACAGAAGGAGCAATATTTGAATTTTGGAAAGCAAATTTGGCTGAAATAGATTGCGGGCACCATGTTGCATTTACAGGTCCGCTAAGGTACCTAAACAGAAGAAATCCCTCACAAGTGACACCATTTTGGAAACTAGACCCCTCAAGGCTTCTATCTAGGGGTATAGAGAGCATTTTAGATCCACAGGTACTTCACAGATTTTGTTAACGTTACGTTGTCATATTGAAAATTTTAATAATTTTCTCAAAAATGTTGCTTTAGCATCAATTTTCTCACTTTTTCAAGAGGTAATTCCAAAAATTTGACCTCAAGGTTTGTTAACCACTTTTTTATGAGCGCGGTGATACCTCACATGTGGTCTGAAACCTTTGTTTGGACAAATGGGAGGGCTTGGAACGAAAGGAGCAATATTTGAATTTTAGAAAGGAAATTTGGCTGAAAAAGATTGCGGGCACCATGTCGCATTTGGAGGTCCCCTAAGGTACCTAAACAGCAGAAACCCCGCACAAGTGGCCCCATTTTGGAAACTAGGCCCCTCAAGGAATTTATCTAGATGTTTGGTGAGTACCCTGAACCCTCAGGTGCTTCACAGAATTTTATAACGTTGAGCCATGAAAAAAAAAAATAAAATTTTACCACAAAATTGTTATTTCAACCAGGTAGCTTTTTTTTTTACAAGAGTAAAAGGAAAAAATTCAGCATAACATTTATTGTGCAATTTCTCCTGAGTTTGGTGATATCTTATATGTGGTGGAAATAAACTGTTTGGGCACACGGCGGTGCTCGGAAGGGAAGGAGTGCCATTTGACTGCAAAATTGGCTGGAATCAATAGCGGACGCCAGGTTGCATTTGGAGAGCCCCTGAGGTGCCTAAACAGTGGCGGTCCCCCAAAAGTGACTCCATTCTGGAAACAAGACACCTCAAGGCTTTTATCAAGGTGTATAGTGAGCAGTTTGAATCCACGAGTACTTCACAGAATTTGATAAGCTTAGGTTGCCATATTGAAAATTTTCATTTTTTTCACAAAACTGTTGCTTTAGCATCAAATTTCTCACTTTTTCAAGAGACAACAACAAACCGTGGACCCCACAGGTTGTTATCCAATGTCTTATGAGCACAGGGATACCCCACATGTGGCCAAAAACCTCTGTTTGGTTAAATGGGAGGGCTTGGAATGGAGGGAGCACCATTTGAATTCTGGAAAAGTTGAAATAAATTGCGCACACCATGTCACATTAGCAGGGCCCCTTGGGTACCTATACATCAGAAAACCCCCACAAGTGACCCCATTTTGGAAACTGGATTTTATTCAGGAGTATAGTAAGCATTTTGAATCCACAGGTACTTCACAAAAATGTTGCTGTAGCAACAAATGTCTCACTGTTAGGCTATGTGGCCATGATCCAGCGACACGGCATCTAGTACACAGTGTCAGCCTCCTGCAGAGATGTGAGTGTTGTCCACGGGAGAACGCAGCTGGCCATGCCCACGATTTGGGTTCAGGCTGCTGTGGAGCTCTATGCTACCTGCAGAGAACACTCTTGTCTCCGCAGCATAAATTGACATGCTGAGGCTCGGGAAGCTGCGCCACAGGTCGGTTTATGCTGCGGAGAAAAGAAGCACATTGGGCATGGGATTTCTAAAAATCCTTCCACTGTGCTTCTACTGCACAACGCAGCGCTATGGACGCAGGGAAAACACTCTGCGCCCAAAACGCTGCAAACCCTGATTGTGGGCACACAGCGTAAAATGCTACAATGGATGAATGGATAGATGTCAAACAAATATAACGTCCCATTCCCCTGCATATTCTAAGCTGGCGCCCTTTAGTGCCTTTCATGTGGCACTAAAGGGTGCCTAGCCTTGTATTTAGCCCCCCAAAAAATTAATAATTAAAATAAACGACGTGGGGTCCCCCCTATTTTTGATAGCCAGCTAGGGTAAAGCAGACAGCTGTAGCCTGCAAACCACAGCTGACAGCTTCACCTTGGCTGGTGATCAATTTGGAGGGCTCCCCAGGCGTTTTTTAAAAAAAAAAAAAAACGTGGGGTCCCCCCCAAATTAGATCACCAGCCAAGGTGAAGCGGACAGCTGGGGTCTGGTATTCTCAGGGTGGGAAGAGCCATGGTTATTGGACTCTTCCCAGCCTAAAAATAGCAGGCCGCAGCCGCCCCAGAAGTGGCGCATCCATTAGATGCGCCAATCCTGGCGCTTCGCCCCAGCTCATCCCGCGCCCTGGTGCGGTGGCAGACGGGGTAATATATGGGGTTGATACCAGCTGTAATGTCACCTGGCATCAAGCCCTGGGGTTAGTGATGTCACGGCATCTGAACAGATACCCGACATCACTAACCCAGTCAGTAATAGAAAAAAAAAAGACAAAAAAAAAATTTATTTGAAAAAACACTCCCCGAAACATTCCTCTTTTACCAATTTATTGAAAATAAAGAAATTCCGGTCGCTGTAATCCATTTTGGAGGTCCCTCGGCGACTCTGGATCTTCTAGAATATGGGGGGCACGTTCAGGGAACGTATCCCCCATTTTCTGGAAGAGCAAGCTCTCCATGAGCAGTGTGGGTGCAGTAATCTGAGAATACTGCACTCACACTGCCCCGGTCCAACCTAGGGCAGAGTGACCTGCAGTAACCTCATTCCAGAATATGAGGGGCACGCTCACAGAACGTACCCCCCATTTTCTGGAACAGCAGCCTCTCCATGTGAGGAGTGTGGCTGCAGATCACTGCACTCACCCTCCCCCGGTCCACAGTGGAGCCTGTGCATCAGCGACGTCAGCAGGATCCCTGCTTCCAGGGATCCAGCTGACAGCCGCTGTCTGCGCATGCGCCGCCAGCATTGAAGAAGGAGGCGGCGATCGCGGGCCCGGAGCGGCAGACAGGTAACGTATAACCGGGGGCTTGGGGGGGGGGGGGTTACGGGGGGTGACCTAGTGGGACCTGGGGACACCTTTCTGTCGCATGTGACGTGTCACATGCGGCAGAAAGAGCAGAATGAAGGCGGCCGCGCGCTGTGCGCCGCCATCTTCCACGCTCCGGAGGGGGGAGGGGGGTGGTGGCTCTGGAGAACCGGAGGGGGCTCCGGTGACCAGAGGGCTCCGGTGGACCGGAGGAGGGGTCAGGGGGAGGACATTTCCCTCCGATCTGAAATGTTTGATCATTTCAGATCGGAGGGAAATGACTGCAGAGCCGGCGCCGGCGGCAGTTTTCTGTGCGCTTCGGCGCCATTTTGGATGTCCGGTGGGGGTAGGGGTGGGGGTGGGGGGACTCTCCGGTACCGGGGGCTTTGGGGGCACTAGGGGGTTAGATTTCTTTCTCATCTGACATGTTTGATCATGTCAGATGAAAAAGAAATCAGTTTTACCGGCCATTTCTTTTTTTTTCATGTGTTCGTCGGTATACGGTGTATACCGGCGATCACATTAACGGGGTCCAAAAAAAACACCCCGATTCATAATCTGGGGGGTCTCAGCTACCCCCGGTAGCTGAAACCCCCGAGATTTTCGGTCGCTGGGGGGCGCTACAGGGTTTTTTCGGGCCGCCGCTTTAAAGCGGCGGAACAGAATAAGTACCCTGTTTTGCCGCCGCTTTAAGTCGTACGGCCGTCGTTATGAGGTTAAAGGAGTTGTCCGACATTAGCTTAACAAAAATGTTTGAGTTTATCTGTGCTGTATTGTCATATTAATCACACCTACATTGTTATTTTTTGTTTTCTAACTTTTGTTCCTCTTGAATTATCCCTTTATTCTCTGCAGCTTCTTGTTTACATTCAGCTCCAGCAAACATGACCACTTCCTGTGCAAAACCTCAGTCAGAGCTGTCACCACCCGCCCCAGTGTCCAGCCCCGCCCCAGTGTCCAGCCCCGCCCCAGTGTCCAGCCCCGCCCTCTGCACACACAGTCCCTGTCAGTATTCTTCCCCAGCACCTGACCTAGTATCACTACAGCATTGCAAATAACAGCCCCACATCGGGCTCGGCGCCGCACGCGCACACATATGGCGCGGCTCTGCGCACACACGGCTCTGCGCACGCACACACACGGCTCTGCGCACGCACACACACGGCTCTGCGCACGCACACACACGGCTCTGCGCACGCACACACACGGCTCTGCGCACGCACACACACGGCTCTGCGCACGCACACACACGGCTCTGCGCACGCACACACACGGCTCTGCGCACGCACACACACGGCTCTGCGCACGCACACACACGGCTCTGCGCACGCACACGGCTCTGCGCACGCACACGGCTCTGCGCACGCACACGGCTCTGCGCACGCACACGGCTCTGCGCACGCACACGGCTCTGCGCACGCACACGGCTCTGCGCACGCACACGGCTCTGCGCACGCACACGGCTCTGCGCACGCACACGGCTCTGCGCACGCACACACACGGCTCTGCGCACGCACACACACGGCTCTGCGCACGCACACACACGGCTCTGCGCACGCACACACACGGCTCTGCGCACGCACACACACGGCTCTGCGCACGCACACACACGGCTCTGCGCACGCACACACACGGCTCTGCGCACGCACACACACGGCTCTGCGCACGCACACACACGGCTCTGCGCACGCACACACACGGCTCTGCGCACGCACACACACGGCTCTGCGCACGCACACACACGGCTCTGCGCACGCACACACACGGCTCTGCGCACGCACACACACGGCTCTGCGCACGCACACACACGGCTCTGCGCACGCACACACACGGCTCTGCGCACGCACACACACGGCTCTGCGCACGCACACACACGGCTCTGCGCACGCACACACACGGCTCTGCGCACGCACACACACGGCTCTGCGCACGCACACACACGGCTCTGCGCACGCACACACACGGCTCTGCGCACGCACACACACGGCTCTGCGCACGCACACACACGGCTCTGCGCACGCACACACACGGCTCTGCGCACGCACACACACGGCTCTGCGCACGCACACACACGGCTCTGCGCACGCACACACACGGCTCTGCGCACGCACACACACGGCTCTGCGCACGCACACACACGGCTCTGCGCACGCACACACACGGCTCTGCGCACGCACACACACGGCTCTGCGCACGCACACACACGGCTCTGCGCACGCACACACACGGCTCTGCGCACGCACACACACGGCTCTGCGCACGCACACACACGGCTCTGCACACGCAGACACACGGCTCTGCACACGCAGACATATGGCTCTGCAGCCCCCCCCCATCCCCATCGGGAACACATGTGGAATACATACTCACCCTTCCTCGGTCCCCGACGCTCCTGCACGTTCGTGCGCTGTCTGTGCTCTCATCAGCACAGCAGTGACGTCACCGCTGTGCTGAAGAGAGCACAGACAGCCGGAGGGACAGTGATGAGAAGCAGCGGTGCGCTGCTTCTCATCAGCACTTTCAAATGTACCGGCATCTGTGATCTGTGATGCCGGTACATTTGAATGTGTGATCCTGAGCAGGGGCCCGGTGCTGGAGCTGACACCACGGCAGCCGCCGCCAGGCCCCGCCCCCAGGTCACGGACCCCACAGCAGTGCAGGGGGAGGTTACTGGAGAGTAAAAGAGGTGCGGGGGAATGTGTGGGAGGGTGCACGGAAGGGGGCGGGGCTCACACTGTACACGCCCAGCAGGGAGGCGACATGCTCTTTCCACATTTACGTGTCAACATGGCCCTGCCCATGTTGACATGAAATGACCGGAAGCAGCAAAATCGCGGCAGGAGCGGTCACATGACCGCTCTGAGCCGGGGGAGAGGGGCTGACAGCAGGGCAGGTAAGTGGTCTCTATCTACTTACCTGCCCCAATGTAGCCCCATAGGGGAATAAAAAAAAAAAATGTCAAAAGCCGGATAACCCCTTTAAGTAAAGCTTGTTTCATTCACCAGAAAACAAAATAAAGGCAGATTTTGCACATTTCATTGCTTTCAATTGTGGGAAAAAAAGCTGCAAAAAACACTGAAGGTTGACACGCTGATTCTTTCAAACACGCAGCAGTTTTCCATTTCAGTCAAGAAAAAAATAAATAAATAAAAATAATTCTACTAATAAAAATAATAAAAATAAATAAAAATAATACTGATATATATATATTGCTGGTGCTGTAAAAAGCAGCTTTATAAAAATATGCATAAAATATGGAAAAAGAAGGGAATTTTGTTACTTACCGTAAATTCCTTTTCTTCTAGCTCTTATTGGGAGACCCAGACGATTGGGGTATAGCTACTGCCCTCTGGAGGCCACACAAAGCACTACATCAAAAGTGCAAGGCCCCTCCCCCTCTGGCTATACCCCCCCCGTGGTATCACGGGTTCTCCAGTTTTAGTGCCAAAGCAAGAAGGAGGAAGCCAATAACTGGTTTAAACAAATTAACTCCGAATAACATCGGAGAACTGAAAAACCGTTCAACATGAACAACATGTGTACCCGCAAACAACAAAAAAACATCCCGAAGGACAACAGGGCGGGTGCTGGGTCTCCCAATAAGAGCTAGAAGAAAAGGAATTTACGGTAAGTAACAAAATTCCCTTCTTCTTCAGCGCTCTATTGGGAGACCCAGACGATTGGGACGTCCAAAAGCTGTCCCTGGGTGGGTAAAGAAATACCTCATGTTAGAGCTGCAAAACAGCCCTCCCCTACGGGGGTGTCACTGCCGCCTGCAGGACTCTTCTACCTAAGCTGGCATCCGCCAAAGCATAGGTATGCACCTGATAATGCTTGGTGAAAGTGTGCAGACTGGACCAGGTAGCTGCCTGGCACACCTGTTGAGCCGAAGCCTGGTGACGTAATGCCCAGGACGCACCCACGGCTCTGGTTGAGTGGGCTTTTAGCCCTGAAGGAACCGGAAGCCCCGCAGAACGGTAGGCCTCTAGAATTGGTTCTTTGATCCATCGAGCCAGGGTGGCTTTAGAAGCCTGCAACCCCTTGCGCGGACCAGCGACAAGGACAAAAAGTGCATCGGCACGGCGCATGGGCGCCGTGCGGGAAATGTAGATTCTGAGTGCTCTCACCAAATCTAGCAAACGTAAATCATTCTCATACCGGTGAACCGGATGAGTGCAAAAAGACGGTAAGGAGATATCCTGATTAAGATGAAACGAGGATACGACCTTAGGGAGAAACTCCGGAATGGGGCGCAGCACTACCTTGTCCTGGTGAAACACCAGGAAGGGAGCCTTGGATGACAGAGCTGCCAGCTCAGACACTCGCCGAAGCGATGTGATCGCAACGAGAAACGCCACCTTCTGTGACAGGCGAGAAAAAGAAACTTCCTTCAGAGGCTCGAAAGGCGGCTTCTGGAGAGCAACTAGAACCCTGTTCAGATCCCATGGATCTAACGGCCGCTTGTACGGGGGTACGATATGACAAACCCCCTGCGGGAACGTGCACACCTTAGAAAGACGTGCTAGCCGCTTCTGAAAAAAACACGGATAGTGCTGAGACTTGCCCTTTGAGGGAGTCGAGCGACGAGCCCTTTTCTGACTCCTATTGTAGGAAGGAAAGAAAAGTAGGCAATGCAAATGGCCAGGGAGACACTCCCTGAGTAGAGCACCAGAATAAGAAAATCTTCCACGTTCTGTGGTATATCTTAGCAGACGTGGGCTTCCTAGCCTGTCTCATGGTGGCAACGACCCCTTGGGATAATCCTGAAAACGCTAGGATCCAGGACACAAAAGCCACCCAGTCAGGTTCAGGGCCGCAGAATTCCGATGGAGAAAACGGCCCTTGGGACAGTAAGTCTGGTCGGTCTGGTAGTGACCACGGTCGGCCGACCGTGAGATGCCACAGATCCGGGTACCACGATCTCCTCGGCCAGTCTGGTGCGACGAGTATGACGCGGCTGCAATCGGATCTGATTTTTGCGCAGTACTCTGGGCAAGAGTGTCAGAGGTGGAAACACATATGTGAGCCGGAACTGCGACCAATCTTGCACTAAGGCGTCTGCCGCCAGAGCTCTGTGATCGCGCGATCGTGCCATAAATGCCGGGACCTTGTTGGTGTGCCGAGACGCCATTAGTTCGACGTCCGGCACCCCCCAGCGGCAACAGATTTCCTGAAACACGTCCGAGTGAAGGGACCATTCCCCCGCGTCCATACCCTGGCGACTGAGGAAGTCTGCTTCCCAGTTTTCTACGCCCGGGATGTGAACTGCAGATATGGTGGATGCTGTGTCCTCCACCCACATGAGGATTCGCCGGACTTCCTGGAAGGCTTGCTGACTGCGCGCCCCTTCTTGGTGGTTGATGTATGCCACCGCTGTGGAGATGTCCGACTGGATTCGGATCTGCTCTCTTTCTAGCCACTTCTGGAAGGCTAATAGGGTAAGATACCCTGCCCCGATTTGAACATCGATCTGAAGGGTGGACTCCTGCTGAGTCCACGTCCCCTGAGCCATGTGGCGGAGACAAACTGCTCCCCACCCTGACAGACTCGTATCTGTCGTGACCAGTGCCCAGGATGGGGGCTATGGCCACTATAGCAGAGAGTCCTCGGCCGTCTGGGAAAGGGAGACTTCCCTGTCCAGGGAGGTTGACTGCCCGTCCCATTGGCGGAGAATGTCCCATTGCCGTTGGCGCAGATGAAACTGCGCAAAGAGAACTGCCTCGATGGCTGCCACCATCTTCCTTAGGAAGTGCATGAGGCGCCTTAAGGGGTGCGACTGGCCTTGAAGGAGAGACTGCACCTCTGTCTGCAGTGAACGCTGCTTGTTCAGCGGAAGCTTCACTATTGCTGATAGAGTACGAAACTCCATGCCGAGATACGTTAGTGATTGAGTCGGAGACAGATTTGACCTTGCCAAATTGATGATCCACCCGAAAGTCTGGAGAGTCTCCAGCGTAACATTCAGGCTGCGTTGGCATGCCTCGAGGGAGGGTGCTTTGACGAGTAGATCGTCCAAGTATGGGATCACCGGGTGTCCCTGAAAGTGCAAGACTGCTACCACTGCTGCCATGACCTTGGTGAACACCCGTGGGGCTGTCGCCAGACTGAATGGCAGAGCTACGAACTGAAGATGTTCGTCTCCTATCACAAAACGTAGAAAACGTTGGTGCTCCGTAGCAATTGGCACGTGGAGATAGGCATCTTTGATGTCTGTTGAGGCAAGGAAGTCTCCTCGAGACATTGAGGTAATGACGGATCGGAGGGATCCCATCCGGAACCGCCTGGAGTTCGCATGCTCGTTGAGCAGTGTCAGGACCAGAACGGGACGGAAGGAACCGTCCTTTTTTGGATCCACAAAGAGATTGGAGTACAAACCCTCGCCCTCGTTCCTGAGGGGGAACAGGGATCACCACTCCTTCTGCTCTTAGAGCATCCACCGCCTGCAGCAGGGAAATGGAGTCGGAGGACGAGAATAGAACACTGTCCTGTGCACGTGAGCACAATGTTCGCCACCCACCGGTCTGTGACCTGTGGCAGCTAAATGTCGCCAAAGGCGGGGGGTTCTGCCATCAACCGCGGATGCGGAGAGAGAGAGAGAGCTGAGAGTCCTGAGGAGACCGCCTTGGTAGCGGTTCCTCCGACTGCCTTCCTTGGGCGTGATTGAGCCCGGCCGGAATCTGAGCCCGTCTGAGGTTTAGTAGCCCTTTTGCCCGAGGACAATTGGGACCTACCGGAGCTTGGGAAGGACCGAAACCTCGACTGTACTTTTAGGACAGTATTAACAGGGTAAGTCGCAGTGCAGACATTGCGGGTTACGGACGCCTCTGCGGTACAGATGTCCCTGTGCTCAAGGCCAGCTGCGCAAGAACAGCTGAAAAGGTTAGGTTGCCTATACGGCTGTGGATGCCGGAGCAACCGACACGCCGATAGCTTCCTAGACAGATTTCAACCAGAGTCCATCTGTCTGACTGGCGTCTTTAAGTGAAGCCCCATCTCCAGTGCAACTATGTCTCTAGACGCAAGCCTGGAGATTGGAGAATCCACCTTTGGACCCTGGGTCCAGCACTGACCGCGTCAGGGGAAAAGGGATAACGTGTATCCTAAAAACGTTTGGAGAAGACGCTTATCTGGTAAGCGTGGTGTTCCTGGACTGCTTCTCTGAAGTCAGCGTGGCCAGAAAAATACTCAACATCTGTGTGAGATACTGAAAAGGGACTTCTCCTGTTCGTCTCCTATCTCCACTGGGGGAGCTGAGGGAGAAAGATCCAACCTTCCATTGATGGACGGTATAGGATCATTCCGTATGGCGTTACCACCCGGTGTATCCGGATCGATAGCTATGTCAGTATCAAAGCCCTGAAGAGCTGCCTTTTGGTCAAGTAGATTGCCCATGGCCTGTCTGGACTGCAAGTCTCTATATTATGACTACTCCGTCCCTGTCCATGGACAGGGTTGACAGGTGGTTTCTTTGGCCACAACTAGTAGAGACCCAGGCAGACGAAGTGCTACGGGGGAGCATGCACACAATGGGACGGTGTCATGAACAGCATCCCATGTAGTAAAAACAGCACTGAAAATCTGTGTTGCTGTTTTGCCGCTGCCGACTAGCTATCTAGAATTATATAGCCAAGATTGGTGACCGTACAGTGCAATGTATAGCATACAGGCATAAAGTACAAATGACCACTGCAGCACAAGCAATACAAGCAGCATAGAAGCCTGTGCCCTGGCACCCCTGCTCTTCTGCTGCTGTATACTAGTCATCTAGGGGAATATAGCCCAGAAGAGTGACCGTACAGTGCAATGTATAGCATACAAGCACAAGTACAAATGAACACTGCAGCACATGCAATACAAGCAGCATAGAAGCCTGTGCCCTGGCACCCCAGCTCTTCTGCTGCTGTAGACTAGTCATCTAGGGGAATATGGCCCAGAAGAGTGACCATACAGTGCAATGTATAGCATACAAGCACAAGTACAAATGCACACTGCAGCCCATGCAATACAAGCAGCATAGAAAAAAACCTGTGCCCCAGCACCCTTGGTTTTCTGCTGCTGTAGTCTAGCCATTCCAGGAGAATATAGCTAAGACTAGCGACTGTACAGTGCAATGTATAACACATAAACACAAATGAACACCTCAGTCGTGCAATACAAGCAGCCTAGAAAGCCTGTGCCTTAGCACACCTGCTTTCCTGCTGCTGATGTGTCGCTCCCCAAGCGGGCATATAGCGACCTATGCAGTAAAAAACAACACATGTACACACTGCAGTTATCTGTGGTCAGCACTATGTGTGCCGCTTACCGCCCGCCTATAAGCGGGTGTATGATCGCCACCGTCCTGCCTGGTTGCTGAAAATCCGAGCTCGGACTTCAGTAATGGCTGCCGGCTTCTTCCCCAGCTCATGTGAGGAGGGGCGGGCCGTGGGCGTGCCCCCAAGGCAGAGCGGGAATCCGGCGCCCGACAGTGTGCAGTGAGAGGGCTGGAGCATGTAAAAAGGCTCCAGCCCTCGGCGCTGCTGATTGCTCAGCGCCTGTCCCCTTCCCTGAGTGACAGGGAGGGGGCGGGAACGAAGCGGCACTAGGCCGCAGAAGCCGGGGACTGGATTTATAAGCGCCGCCGCCGTAAAAGCGCGGTCGGCGCCCAGTCCCCAGCGAACTACAAGTCCCAGCCGCGCCGCCGCTCCCGGAGCGTCCGGCGCGGTAGTTCCCAAAACACAAAGTCACTCAGCAACGCTGCAGTGACTGTAACCCATTACTGTCCCCGGCGCACTAGCACACCCAGCAAGTCTGGAGTGTGCTGTGCCTGTGTGTACGGGGACACAGAGTACCTGTAATGGTGCAGGGCCATGTCCCTGAACGGTACTCCAGCTCCGTATCCAACAGGTTCAAATGGGTCTGTGGATGGAGCCCGGCGTCAGAGCTTTGAGGCCGGCAGGATCCCACTTCCACAGAGCCCCTCAGGGGGATGTGGAAGGAAAGCAGCATGTGGGCTCCAGCCTCCGTACCAGCAATAGGTACCTCAACCTTACAACACCATCCAGGGGTGAGAAGGGAGCATGCTGGGGACACTATATGTGTCCTCTTTTCTTCCATCCGAAATAGTCAGCAGCTACTGCTGACTAAAATCTGTGGAGCTATGCATGGAATGTCTGACCTCCTTCGCACACAAAGCTAAAACTGGAGAACCCGTGATACCACGGGGGGGTATAGCCAGAGGGGGAGGGGCCTTGCACTTTTGATGTAGTGCTTTGTGTGGCCTCCAGAGGGCAGTAGCTATACCCCAATCGTCTGGGTCTCCCAATAGAGCGCTGAAGAAAAAAAAAAAAGTAGGAAAACCACAATGTGTGAACATTGCTTTAAAGTACTAGCGCAAAAAATTGTATTTCTGCAATGAAATGCCAGCGAAGCCCTGATCACCGGTCACAGAATTCATTCCCCGGCAGTATATGAAAAAGGCAAAAATGTAGCGTGTAAGAACCAGACAATACCGTATAAATAAGACTGCAATGGGGAGGGTATCGGGGTCTGTGTCCCTCCAACCCAGACTATGTAAAGGTCCATTTACTCTGGGTATGAGGACGCTCAATCCCAATTATCGGCCCAACATTAGACTGATCATAAATGATTGTGACCGTCGGCTCTGTCACGCAGCACATCACTCCGTGTACACAAAATGTATAGCCAGCAATAAGCACGCTGTAAAAAAGCAAGAGAAAAATACTCCGCCGCAATCATCGAAGTCTCCGCAGACAAAACCCACAGGCACGGCGACATCCAACATGGAATATGTGAGTATATAGGTTTGTGTTCTCAACTTTTTTGAAACAAGAGCTCCAAATCCTCTACATGGATGTACAAGACAAACCATGCTAACCAGCAGCTGCCACAAGAGGGCGCTCCCCGCACATGCTGCATCACAGGAAGGTTTGGAGAGAATATTCAGAAAATCACAAATCAACCAACAAAACCAATGTCCCTGATCTCTGGGGAAAATGACAGAACCCCACATCTGCCACATGCACTCCCCAACCAGGGGTTAATGTAGCACCGGAATGGAACTGGCACCAGAAGAGAACTGGAAACCAATTACGAGCAGTGCAAGGAAAACAATGTAATAATCCAAGGTGTGCCGAAAAAGTATAGCTCCTCTGTTATCCTCCAGAGCTGCACTCACTATTCTGCTGGTGCAGTCACTGTGTACATACATTACATTACTGATCCTGAGTTACCTCCTGTATTATACTCCAGAGCTGCACTCACTATTCTGCTGGTGCAGTCACTGTGTACATACATTACATTACTGATCCTGAGTTACCTCCTGTATTATACTCCAGAGCTGCACTCACTATTCTGCTGGTGCAGTCAGTGTACATACATTACATTACTTATCCTGTACTGATCCTGAGTTATCTCCTGTATTATACTCCAGAGCTGCACTCACTATTCTGCTGGTGCAGTCACTGTGTACATACATTACATTACTTATCCTGTATTGGTCCTGAGTTACCTTCTGTATTATACTCCAGAGCTGCACTCACTATTCTGCTGGTGCAGTCACTGTGTACATACATTACATTACTTATCCTGTATTGGTCCTGAGTTACCTTCTGTATTATACTACAGAGCTGCACTCACTATTCTGCTGGTGCAGTCACTGTGTACATACATTACATTACTGATCCTGTACTGATCCTGAGTTACCTCCTGTATTATACTCCAGAGCTGCACTCACTATTCTGCTGCTGCAGTCACTGTGTATATACATTACATTACTGATCCTGAGTTACCTCCTGTATTATACTCCAGAGCTGCACTCACTATTCTGCTGGTGCAGTCACTGTGTACATACATTACTAATCCTGAGTTACATCCTGTATTATACTCCAGAGCTGTAGTCATTCTAGAAATGTAAAGGATACCCTAAAAATTAGAAAAAAACATAACTGCTTTCTTCAAGAAGCCTGTCCACATCTATTTAAGAAATCACAGCACATCACTATACACTTCAATGTAGAAGTTGCGGTGCCAGACACGGCCCATAGACATGCGAGGCGCAGTTTTATAAATCGATTACAGAACCAGACACCTCCCTAAAAATAACAGCGCCTTCTGATAATTCAGGACTTCGGGATGCTATTAGCTATTGACTCATCTTGCTGGACACGCCAAATATTAAAAAGTTTATCTGCATATATTCTAGGCACTGCTATATAGATCCCTACACAAGAAAACCCTCATTACATGATCTATGTTAAAGGGAACCTGTCAGCAGAAATTTCGCCCAAAACCTAAAAGATTCCCCCTGTGCAGCTCCTGGGCTGCATTCTAGAAAGGTCCCTGTTATTATTTTGCCCTCTGTGAGACCAAAATAAAGATTTTATAAAGTGGTACCTTTTTGTATTCAGATTCTGTAAATGTGACACGGGGGCGGGCTGCCTGGCGTCCGTTATTCTGCCTCCTGCCGCTTTAGGCCGTCCCCCATCGCTGTTTTCCATAGCTGTGGACGACGCTCCGTGCTCCACAGGTCCCCGCGCATGCCCAGTGCCTATCTCTCGTGGATGAGCACTGTGCCCAGTGTCACCGCTGGTGACGTGCGCGCAGGCTTTAGATTATGGGCGGTGCTGTGATGTTTATTACCAAGCAACCGCCTATAATCGCGGGACCGCGTCACGTCACCTCCTTCCCATCTTGCCCTGAGGCAGGAAATAAATGGGAAGGAGGTGACGTGGGGTCAGCAGCACCGCGCTTGCGCAGAACGAAGGAGGCCGAGGGGGAAAGCGCGGTCCCGCGATTATGGGCGGCGTCCACAGCTATGGAAATCAGAGATGGGGGCCGGCCTAAAGCGGCAGGAGGCAGAATAACGGCCATCAGGCAGCCCGCCCCCGTGTCACATTTACAGAATCTGAATACAAAAGAAGGGAATTTTGTTTACTTACCGTAAATTCCTTTTCTTCTAGCTCCAATTGGGAGACCCAGACAATTGGGTGTATAGGCTATGCCTCCGGAGGCCGCACAAAGTATTACACTCAAAAGTGTTAAGCCCCTCCCCTTCTGCCTATACACCCCCCGTGCTCCCACGGGCTCCTCAGTTTTGGTGCAAAAGCAAGAAGGAGGAAAAAGAATTATAAACTGGTTAAAAGTAACTTCAATCCGAAGGAATATCGGAGAACTGAAACCATTCAACATGAACAACATGTGTACACAAAAAAACAGGGGCGGGCGCTGGGTCTCCCAATTAGAGCTAGAAGAAAAGGAATTTACGGTAAGTAAACAAAATTCCCTTCTTCTTTGTCGCTCTATTGGGAGACCCAGACAATTGGGACGTCCAAAAGCAGTCCCTGGGTGGGTAAAATAATACCTCATAATAGAGCCGTAAAACGGCCTCTTCCTACAGGTGGGCAACCGCCGCCTGAAGGACTCGTCTACCTAGGCTGGCATCCGCCGAAGCATAGGTATGCACCTGATAGTGCTTCGTGAAAGTGTGCAGGCTCGACCAGGTAGCCGCCTGACACACCTGCTGAGCCGTAGCCTGGTGCCTCAAAGCCCAGGACGCGCCCACGGCTCTGGTAGAATGGGCCTTCAGCCCTGAGGGAACCGGAAGCCCAGCAGAACGGTAGGCTTCGATAATTGGCTCCTTGATCCACCGAGCCAGGGTTGATTTGGAAGCCTGTGACCCTTTACGCTGGCCAGCGACAAGGACAAAGAGTGCATCCGAGCGGCGCAGGGGCGCCGTACGAGAAATGTAGAGTCTGAGTGCTCTCACCTAATCTAACAAGTGCCAATCCTTTTCACATTGGTGAACTGGATGAGGATAAAAAGAAGGTAAGGAGATGAAGGGAATTTTGTTACTTACCGTAAATTCCTTTTCTTCTAGCTCCAATTGGGAGACCCAGACGATTGGGTGTATAGCTACTGCCTCCGGAGGCCACACAAAGCATTACACTAAAAAGTGTAAGGCCCCTCCCCTTCTGGCTATACACCCCCCGTGGGATCACGGGCTTGCTCAGTTTTAGTGCTAAAGCAAGAAGGAGGAAAGCCAATAACTGGTTTAAACAAATTCAATCCGAAGGAACATCGGAGAACTGAAAACCGTTCAACATGAACAACATGTGTACCCGAACAACCAAAAATCCCGAAGGAAACAGGGCGGGTGCTGGGTCTCCCAATTGGAGCTAGAAGAAAAGGAATTTACGGTAAGTAACAAAATTCCCTTCTTCTTCGGCGCTCCATTGGGAGACCCAGACGATTGGGACGTCCAAAAGCAGTCCCTGGGTGGGTAAATTAATACCTCATGTTAGAGCTGTAAAACAGCCCTTCCCTACAAGGAGGCAACCGCCGCCTGCAGGACTCTTCTACCTAAGCTGGCATCCGCCTAAGCGTAGGTATGCACCTGACAATGCTTGGTGAAAGTGTGCAGACTCGACCAGGTAGCTGCCTGGCACACCTGCTGAGCCGTAGCCTGGTGCCGTAATGCCTAGGGCGCACCCACGGCTCTGGTAGAATGGGCTTTCAGCCCTGATGGAACCGGAAGCCCAGCAGAACAGTAGGCTTCAAGAATTGGTTCCTTGATCCATCGAGCCAGGGTGGATTTGGAAGCCTGCGACTCTTTACGCTGATTAGCGACAAGCACAGAGAGTGCATCCGAGCGGCGCAGAGGCGCCGTGCGGGAAATGTAGATTCTGAGTGCTCTCACCAGATCCAACAAATGCAAATCCATTTCATATCGATGAAATGGATGAGGCAAAAGGAAGGTAAGGAGATATCCTGATTGAGATGAAAGGGGGATACCACCTTAGGGAGAACTCCGGAATCGGGCGCAGCACTGCCTTGCCTTGGTGAAACACCAGGAAGGAAGCTTTTGGATGACAGCGCTGCTAGCTCGGACACTCTCCTAAGAGACGTGACCGCTACCAGAAAGGCCTCTTTCTGGGAAAGTCGAGAGAGTGAAACATCTCTCAGAGGCCCGAAGGGCGGCTTCTGGAGAGCAATTAATTAGTACCCTGTTCAGATCCCATGGGTCCAACGGCCGTTTGTACAGAGGGACAATGTGACAAACCTCCTGCAGGAACGTGTGTACCTGAGGAAGTGGTGCTAGGCGCTTCTGAAGAATACAGATAGCGCTGAGACTTGTCCTTTAAGGGAGCCGAGTGACAACCTTTTTCTAAACCAGATTGCAGGAAGGAAGGAAAAGTAGGGAATGCAAATGGGCAGGGAGACACTCCCTGAGCAGAGCATTAAAAGAAGAATATCCTCCACATCCTGTGGTAGATCTTGGCAGACGTCGGTTTTCTGGAAAAAACGGCCCTTGGGACAGTAAGTCTGGCCGGGCTGGTAGTGCCCACGGTTGGCAGACCGTGAGATGCCACAGATCCGGGGACTACGACCTCCTCGGCCAGTCTGTGGCGATGAGGATGGCGCGGCGGCAAACGGACCTGATGTTGCGTAGCCCTCTGGGCAGCAGTGTCAGAGGGGGAAACACATAGGTAGCTGGAACTGCGACCAAACCTGAACTAAGGCGTCTGCCGCCAGAGCTCTTTGATCGTGATACCGCGCCATGAAAATCGGAACCTTGTTGTTGTGCCGAGACGCTATTAGGTCGACGTTCAGCATCCCCCAGCGTTGACAGATTTCCTGAAAACCGTCCGGGTGAAGATACCCTTCCCCTGCGTCCATACCCTGGCAACTGAGGAAGTCTGCTTCCCAGTTTTCTGCGCCCGGGATGTGAACTGCGGATATGGTGGATGCTCTGTCTTCCACCCCCATCAGACTCCGCCGGACTTCCTGGGAGGCTTGCCGACTGCGTGTTCCGCCTTGGTGGTAGATGTATGCCACCGCTGTGGAGTTGTCCGACTGAATTCGGATGTGTGTGCTTTCCAGCCACGGCTGGAAGGCTTGCAGGGCAAGATACACTGCCCAGATTTCCAGCACATTGATTTGAAGGATGGACTCCTCTGAAGAGAGTCCTTGACCGTCTGAGAAGGGGGACGTTCCTTCTAGGGACGTCGACTTCCCATCCCATTGGCAAAGAATGCCACATTGGAGTGGACGCAGATGAAACTGCGCGAAAGTGACTGCCTCTGCATGAGGCGTGTTAAGGGGTGTGACTGGCCGTGAAGGAGAGACTGCACTGAGGGAGCGTGACACTCCATGCCCAGATATGTCAGCGATTGGGTCGGTGTCAGATTTAACCTTGAGAAGTTGATGATCCACCCGAAACTCTGGAGAGTCTCCAGCGCTACGCTCAGGCTGTGTTGGCATGCCTCTTGAGAGGGTGCCTTGACAAGTCGACCGTCCAAGGAAGGATCACCGAGTGACCCTGAGAGTGCAGGACTGCTCCCACTGCTGCCCTGAACTTGGTGAAAACCCGTAGGGCTGTCGCCAGACCGAAGGGCAGGGTTACGAACTGAAGATGCTCGTCTTCAATAACGAAACGTAGCAAACGTTGGTGCTCTGGAGCAATCGGCACGTGGAGATAAGCATCCTGATGTCTATTGATGCTAGGAAATCTCCTTGAGACATTGAGGCAATGACGGAGCGGAGGGATGCCATCCGGAACCGCCTGGCCTTCACGTGCTTGTTGAGCAGTTTTAGGTCCCCCACAATCAGATTGGAGGAAAAACCGTGTCTTGTTCCTGAAGAGGAACAGGAATTACCACTCCTTCTGCCTGCAGAAGAGCATCGGCTCGGTGGGTAGGTGGGGAAGTTCTGAAGAATCGAGCCGGAGGCCGAGAACAGAACTCTATCCTGTACACGTGAGACAGAATGTCTCTCACCCACCGGTCTGTGACCTGTGGCAGCTAAATGTCGCCAAGGCGAGAGAGTCTGCCACCAACCGCGGATGCGGAGAGAGAGAGCTTAAAGTCATGAGGAGACCGCCTTGTCTCATGGTGGCAATGACGTCCTGAGATAATCCTGAAGACGCTAGGATTCAGGACTCAAAGGCCATACAGTCAGGTTCAGGGCCGTAGAAAGCAGGGCCCTGTCCCTGACGATACTCAGCTCCATATCCAGCAGGTTCTCTGGGTCTGTGGATGGAGCCCGGTCTCAGTGCCTGGAGACCTGTAAGATCCCACTTCACCCAGAGCCCTGAGGGGGGATGGGGAAGGAAAACAGCATGTGGGCTCCAGCCTCCGTACCCGCAATGGGTACCTCAACCTTAACAAACACCCGACAAAAGTGGGGTGAGAAGGGAGCATGCTGGGGGCCCCATATGGGCCCACTTTTCTTCCATCCGACATAGTCAGCAGCTGCTGCTGACTAAAAACAGTGGAGCTATGCGTGGATGTCTGACCTCCTTCGCACAAAGCTTGAAAACTGAGCAAGCCCGTGATCCCACGGGGGGTGTATAGCCAGAAGGGGAGGGGCCTTACACTTTTTAGTGTAATGCTTTGTGTGGCCTCCGGAGGCAGTAGCTATACACCCAATCATCTGGGTCTCCCAATGGAGCGCCGAAGAAATCCTGATTAAGATGAAAGGAGGATACCACCTTAGGGAGAAAATCCGGAACCGGACGTAGAACCATCTTGTCCTGGTGAAACACCAGGAAAGGGGCTTTGCACGACAATGCTGCTAGCTCAGACACTCTCCGAAGAGAAGTGACTGCTACTAGAAAAACCACTTTCTGCGAAAGTCGTGAGAGGGAAATATCTCTCATTGGCTCGAATGGTGGTTTCTGAAGAACCATCAGAACCCTGTTGAGATCCCAGGGTTCTAACGGCCGCTTGTAAGGAGGAACGATGTGACAAACCCCCTGCAGGAACGTGCGTACCTGTGGAAGTCTGGCTAGGCGCTTCTGGAAAAACACAGAGAGCGCTGAGACTTGTCCCTTAAGGGAGCCGAGCGACAAACCCTTTTCCAGTCCAGATTGAAGGAAGGACAGAAAAGTGGTCAAGTCAAAAGGCCAGGGAGCGACGAGGATGGCGCGGCGGCAGTCGGTCCTGATCTTGCGTAACACTCTGGGCAACAGTGCCAGCGGAGGAAACACATAAGGGAGCTGAAACTGCGACCATCCTGAACTAAGGCGTCTGCCGCCAGAGCTCTGGGATCTTGAGACCGTGCCATGAACACTGGTACCTTGTTGTTGTGCCGGGACGCCATGAGGTCGACGTCCGGCACCCCCCAGCAGCAACGGATCCCCTGAAACACGTCCGTGTGAAGGGACCATTCCCCTGCGTCCATGCCCTGGCAACTGAGATAATCTGCTTCCCAGTTTTCCACGCCTGGGGTGTGAACTGCGGATATGGTGGATGCCGTGGCTTCCACCCACATCAAAATCCGCAGGACTTCCTGGAAGGCTTGCCGGCTGCGTGTGCCGCCTTGGTGGTTGATGTATGCCACCGCTGTGGAATTGTCCGACTGAATTCGGATCTGCTTGCCCTCCAGCCACTGCTGGAACGCTTTCTGGGCAAGATACACTGCCCGTATTTCCAGAACGTTGATCTGAAGCGAGGACTCTTGCTGGGTCCACGTACCCTGAGCCCTGTGGTGGGGGAAAAAAAAAAAAAAAAAAAAAAAAAAAAAAAAAAAAAAAAAAAAAAAAATCGCTCCCCACCCTGACAGACTCGCGTCCGTCGTGACTACTTCCCAGGATGGGGGTAGGAAGGATTTCCCCTTCGATAACGAAGTGGGAAGAAGCCACCACCGAAGGGAAGCTTTGGTCGCCTGAGAGAGGGAGACGGTCCTGTCGAGGGACGATGGCTTCCTGTCCCATTTGCGTAGGATGTCCCATTGAAGGGGACGCAGGTGAAACTGCGCGAAAGGGACTGCCTCCATTGCTGCCACCATCTTCCCCAGGAAGTGCATGAGGCGCCTCAAGGGGTGTGACTGGCCTTGAAGGAGAGATTGTACCCCTTTCTGTAGTGCCTACTGCTTGAACAGCGGAAGCTTCACTATCGCTGAGAGGGTATGAAACTCCATGCCAAGATATGTCAGCGATTGGGCCGGTGTCATATTTGACTTTGGAAAATTGATGATCCACCCGACACCATGGAGAGTCTCCAGGGAAGCGTCGAGGATGCGTTGGCATGCCTCTTGAGAGGGTGCCTTGATCAGCATCCAAGTACGGGATCACCGAGTGACCCTGCGAGTGTAGGAGCGCTACTACAGTAGCCATAACCTTGGTAAAAACCCGTGGGGCTGTTGCCAGGCCGAACGGCAGTGCCACGAATTGCAGGTGTTCGTTTCCTATGGCGAAGCGCAAGAAGCGCTGGCTCTGGAGCAATCGGTACGTGGAGATAAGCATCTTTGATATCGATCGATGCAAGGAAATCTCCTTGGGACATTGAAGCGATGACGGAGCGGAGGGATTCCATCCTGAACCGTCTGGTTTTACATGTTTGTTGAGCAGTTTCAGGTCCAGGACCGGGCGGAAAGACCCGTCCTCCTTTGGGACCACAAACAAGATGGAGTAAAAAACCGTGGCTCAGTTGCTGAAGAGGAACCGGGATCACCACTCCTTCTGCCTTCAGAGTGCACAGCGCCTGCAGAAGAGCCTCGGCTCGCTAGGGAGGCGGGAATGACCTGAAGAATCGAGTCGGGGGACGAGAGGTGAACTCAATCTTGTAACCGTGAGACAGAATGTCTCTCACCCAGCGGTCTTTTATTTGTGGCAGCCAGGTGTCGCAAAAGCGGGAGAGCCTGCCACCGACCGAGGATGCTACTAGAGGAGGTCGAAGTCATGAGGAAGCCGCTTTGTTAGCGGTGCCTCCGGTGGCCTTTTAAGGACGTGACTTAGACCGCCATGCCTGAGAGTTCCTTTGTTCTTTCTGAGACCTTTTGGACGAGGAGAATTGGGACCTGCCCCGCCCTGAAAGGACCGAAACCTCGACTGCCCTCTCCTCTGTTGGGGTATGTCCTGTTTGGACTGGGGTAAGGATGTATCCTTTCCCTTGGATTGTGTGATGATTTCATCCAGACGCTCGCCAAACAGCCTGTCGCCAGAAATTGGCAAACTGGTTAAGCGCTTTTTTGGAAGCAGAATCTGCCTTCCATTCCCGTAGCCACAAGGCCCTGCGGAGTACCACCGAATTGGCGGCCGCGACCGCCGTACGGCTCGCAGAGTCCAGGACAGCAATAATAGCGTAAGACGCAATTGCCGAGGTCTGGGTGGTAATGGGTGCCACTTGTGGCGCGGCCGTGCATGTGGCTGCTTCAATTTGCGCTTGACCTGCTGAGATAGCTTGTAGCGCCCATACGGCTGCGAATGCTGGGGCAAAAGAAGCGCCGATAGCTTCATAGATGGATTTCAACCAGAGCTCCATCTGCCTGTCAGTGGCATCCTTGAGCGAGGCCCCCTCGTCCACTGCAAGAATGGATCTAGCCGCCAGTCTGGAGATTGGAGGATCCACTTTGGGACACTGAGTCCAACCTTTAACCACGTCAGGGGGAAAAGGATAACGTGTATCCTTAAGGCGCTTAGAAAACCGCTTATCTGGACAAGCATGATGAATCTGGACTGCCTCTCTGAAATCAGAGTGGTCCAGAAACATACTCGGTGTAAGAGAAGCTGACTCCTCCGCCGGAGGAGCTGAGGGAGAAATATCCAGCATTTGATCGATGGACGCAATGAAGGGAATTTTGTTACTTACCGTAAATTCCTTTTCTTCTAGCTCCAATTGGGAGACCCAGACGATTGGGTGTATAGCTACTGCCTCCGGAGGCCACACAAAGTATTACACTAAAAAGTGTAAGGCCCCTCCCCTTCTGCATATACACCCCCCGTGGATCACGGGCTGCTTCAGTTTTAGTGCAAAAGCAAGAAGGAGGAAAGCCAATAACTGGTTAAACAATTCAATCCGAAGGAACATCGGAGAACTGAAACCATTCAACATGAACAACATGTGTACCCGAACAACCAAAAAATCTCGAAGGAACAGGGGCGGGTGCTGGGTCTCCCAATTGGAGCTAGAAGAAAAGGAATTTACGGTAAGTAACAAAATTCCCTTCTTCTTCGGCGCTCCATTGGGAGACCCAGACGATTGGGACGTCCAAAAGCAGTCCCTGGGTGGGTAAATTAATACCTCAAGTTTGGACTGTAAAAACAGCCCTTCCCTACATGGAGGCAACCGCCGCCTGCAGGACTCTTCTACTTAGGCTGGCATCCGCCTAAGCGTAGGCATGCACCTGATAACGCTTGGTGAAGGTGTGCAGACTCGCCGTAGCCTGGTGCCGTAATGTCCAGGACGCACCCACGGCTCTGGTAGAATGGGCCTTCGGCCCTGATGGAACCGGAAGCCCAGCAGAACGGTAGGCTTCAAGAATTGGTTCCTTGATCCATCGAGCCAGGGTGGATTTGGAAGCCTGCGACCCTTTGCGCTGACCAGCGACAAGTACAAAGGGTGCATCCGAGCGGCGCAGGGGCGCCGTGCGGGAAATGTAGATTCTGAGTGCTCTCATCAGATCTAACAAATACAAATCCAATTCATATCGATGAACTGGATGAGGACAAAAGGAAGGTAAGGAGATATCCTGACTGAGATGAAAAGGGGGATACCACCTTAGGGAGAAACCCCGGAATCAGGCGCAGCGCTACCTTGTCTTGGTGAAACACCAAGAAGGGAGCTTTGGATGACCGCGCTGCGAGCTCGGACACTCTCTGAAGAGACGTGACCGCTACCAAAAAGGCCACTTTCTGTGAAAGTCGAGAAAGTGAAACATCCCTCAGAGGCTCAAAGGGCGGCTCCTGGAGAGCAATTAGTACCCTGTTCAGATCCCATGGGTCTAACGGCCTCTTGTACGGAGGGACAATGTGACAAACCCCCTGCAGGAACGTGCGTACCTGAGGAAGTCGCCCTATGCGCTTCTGAAAGAATACAGACAGCGCTGGGACTCGTCCGTTAAGGGAGCCGAGCGACAAACCTTTTCCCAAACCAGATTGCAGGAAGGAAGGAAAAGTAGGCAATGCAAATGTCCAGGGAGACACTCCCTGAGCAGAGCACTAAGATAAGAATATCTTCCACGTCTTGTGGTGGATCTCGGCAGACGTCGGCTTCCTAGCCCGTCTCATGGTGACAATGACGTCTTGAGATAATCCTGAAGACGCTAGGATCCAGGACTCAATAGCCACCAGTCAGGTTCAGGGCTGTAGAATTCAGATGGAAAAAACGGCCCTTGGGACAGTAAGTCTGGCCGGTCTGGTAGTGCCCACGGTTGGCCGACCGTGAGATGCCACAGATGCAGGTACCACGACCTCCTCGGCCAGTCTGGGGCGACGAGGATGGCGCGGCGGCAATCGGAGCTGATCTTGCGTAGCCCTCTGGGCAACAGTGTCAGAGGGGGAAACACATAGGGTAGCTGGAACTGCGACCAATCCTGAACTAAGGCGCCTGCCGCCAGAGCTCTTTGATCGTGAGACCGCGCCATGAAAATCGGGCCCTTGTTGTTGTGCCGAGACGCCCTTAGGTCGACGTCCGGCCTCCCCCAGCGGCTACAGATTTCTTGAGACCCGTCCGGGTGCAGAGACCATTCCCCTGCGTCCATGCGCTGGCGACTGAGGAAGTCTGCTTCCCAGTTTTCTACGCCCGGGATGTGAACTGCGGATATGGTGTATGCTCTGTCTTCCACCCACATCAGAATCCGCCGGACTTCCTGGGAGGCTTGCCGACTGCGTGTTCCGCCTTGGTGGTTGATGTATGCCACCGCTGCGAAGTTGTCCGGCTGAATTCGGATCTGTTTGCCTTCCGGCCTCTGCTGGAAGGCTTGCAGGGCAAGATACCCTGCCCAGATTTCCAGAACATTGATCTGAGGGGTGGACTCCTCTGAAGAGAGTCCTTGCCCGTCTGAGAAAGGGGTACGTTCCTGTCTAGGGACGTTGACTTCCCATCCCATTGGTGAAGAATGTCCTATAGAAGTGGACGCAGATGAAACTGCGCGAAAAGGACTGCCTCTGCATGAGGCGTCTTAAGGGGTGTGACTGGCCGTGAAGGAGAGACTGCACCCCCGTCTGTAGTGAACGCTGTATGTCCAGCGGGAGCTGCACTATCGCTGAGTGTGAAGCTCCATGCCAAGATATGTCAGCGATTGGGTAGGTGTCAGATTTAACTTTGAAAAGTTTATGATCCACCCGAAACTCTGGAGAGTCTCCAGCGCCACGTTCAGGCTGGGTTGGCATGCCTCTTGAGAGGGTGCCTTGACAAGTAGATCGTCCAAGTAAGGGATCACAGAGTGACCCTGAGAGTGCAGGACTACTCCCACTGCTGCCATGAACTTGGTGAAAAGCCGTGGGGCTGTCGCCAGACCGAAGGGCAGGGCTACGAACTGAAGATGCTCGTCTTCAATAACGAATCGTAGCCAACACCGGTGCTCTGGAGCAATCGGCACGTGGAGATAAGCATCCTGATGTCTATTGACGCTAGGAAATCTCCTTGAGATATGGAGGCAATGACGGAGCGGAGGGATTCCATCCGGAACCGCCTGGTTTTCACGTGCTTGTTGAGCAGGTTTAGGTCCAAAACGGAACGGAAGAGCCGTCGTTTTTTGGTACCACAACCAGATTGGAGTAAAAACCGTATCTTGGTCCTGAGGAGGAACAGGGATTACCACTCCTTCTGCCTGCAGAAGAGCATCGGCTCGGTCGGGAGGTGAGGAAGTTCTGAAAATCTAGTCGGAGGACGAGAACAGAACTCTATCTTGTACACGTGAGACAAAATGTCTCTCACCCACCGGTCTTTGACCTGTGGCAGCTAAAAGTCGCCAAAGCGGGAGAGTCTGCCACCGACCGCGGATGCAGAGAGAGAGAGCTGAACGTCATGAGGAAACCGCCTTGGTAGCGGTTCCTCCGGCTGCCTTCCTTGGGCGTCATTGAGCCTGCCAGGAATCTGCGCCTCTCTGAGCTTTTTGAGTCCTTTTGGACGAGGACAATTGGGACCTGCCCGAGCCTGGGAAGGACCGAAACCTCGACTGTCCCTTCCTCTGTTGGGTGTGGTTTGACCGGGGCTGGTGTAAGGAAGAGTCCTTACCCTTGGACTGTTTAATGATTTCATCCAATCGCTCACCAAACAGTCTGTCACCAGATAACGGCAAACTGGTTAAGCACTTTTTTGGAAGCAGAATCTGCTTTCCATTCCCTCAACCACAAGGCTCTGCGTAAAACCACGGAGTTGGCGGACGCCACTGACGTACGGCTCGTAGAGTGCAGGACAGCATTAATAGCGTAAGTCGCAATGCAGACATTGCGAGGTTAAGGACGCCATCTGCGGCACAGATGTACATGTGACAGTGTCCACGTGCGCAAGACCAGCTGAAAAAGCTTGGAATGCCCATACGGCTGCGAATGCCGGAGCAACCGACACGCCGATAGCTTCATAGACAGAATTCAACCAGAGGACCATCTGTCTGTCAATGGCATCTTTAAGTGAAGTCCCATCTTCCACTGCAACTATGGATCTAGCCGCAAGTCTGGAGATAGGGGAATCCACCTTTGGACACTGGGTCCAGCGCTTGACCACGTCAGGGAGAAAAAAGGATAACGTGTATCCTTAATACGATTGGAGAACGCTTATCTGGATAAGTGTGGTGTTTCCGGATTGCTTCTCTGAAGTCAGAGTGGCCAGAAAAGTACTCAATATACGCTTGAGATACTGAAAAGGGATTTCTCCTGCTGTGAAGCTGACTCCTCCACCGGAGGAGCTGAGGGAGAAATATCCAACATTCCCTTGATGGACGCTAGAAGATCATTCACTATGGCGTCACCATCCGGAGTATCCGGATTGAGAGCGGTCTCAGGATCAGAGTCCTGATCAGCTACGTCTGCCTCATCATACAGAGAGTCCCGCTGGGACCCTAACCAGTGATGAAGCCGAGTGCCGCTCCCAGCGAGCTCGCTTAGACTGTCTGGGACTGTCGTCCGTGACAGAGCCTGCGCCCTGGGATGCATGGGACCCCCCCGGAGCACTGATTTGTTCCAAATGAGGGCGTATCAACATTGCCCATGGTCCGTCTGGACTGCAAAGTCTCTAAGATGTTAGTCACAGTCACAGACCTATCAGCCGAAACTGCAACTCCGTCCCTGTCCCTGGACAGGGTTCACAGGTGGTTCCTTTGGCCACCTCTAGCAGAGACCCCGGCTGACCAAGTGCTACAGGGGAGCATTGCACACAATGGGGACAGTGGAACCTGCCGTGTGGAACAGTATCACGTGCAGTACAAGCAGCATAGAAAGCCTGTGCCTTGGCACCCTTTCTTTTTTGCTGCTGTTGTCTAGCCATCGAGAAGCATATAGCCAAGAATAGCGACCGTACAGTGCAATGTATAGCATACAAGCAGAAAGTACAAATGAACACTTCAGCACATGCAGTACAAGCAGCATAGAAAGCCTGTGCCTTAGCACCCTTGCTTTTTTGCTGCTGTTGTCCAGCCATCTAGGAGTATATAGCCAAGAATAGCGACCGTACAGTGCAGTGTATACCAGCATTAAGTACAAATGAACACTTCAGCACATGCAATACAAGCAGCCTAGAAGCCTGTGCCTTAGCACCCTTGCTTTTTGCTGCTGTAGTCTAGCCATCTAGGCATAAAGTACAAATGGCATTAATGGGGTCAGCACTTCAGGTGCTGCTTACCGCCCGCCCAAAGGCGGGTGTGTGGTCGCCCGAATCCTGTGACTGGTTGCCCAGAGCTTGTCTCCCTTCTCCAGCCCAGACTGCGTGCAGGAATGGCTGCCGGCGTCTTGTGAAGAGGGGCGGGCCGTGGGCGTGCCCCAGACAAGAGCGGGAAACTGGCGTCCCACTGTGTCCAGTGAAGGGGGCTGGAGAATGCAAAGCAGACTCCAGCTCTCGGCGCTGACTGTCTGTACAGCGTCCCGCCCCTCCCCTGACTGGCAGGGCTGGGGGCGGGAACGAAGTGAAAACTAGGCCGCAAAGCCGGGGACTCGAGTAATAAGCGCGGCCGTCCTATGCACGGCCAGCGCGGAAGTCCCCGGCGCACCACAAGTCCCAGCCGCGCCACAGTGTAAAACACCCCGCAGCGGCCGGCGCGGCAGTTTCTAACACATAAATTCACTCAGCTAAGCTGCAGTGAATAATAGCACAAGCGCTCCGCGCTGTTGTCCCCGGCGCACTAGCACTCCCAGCAATGCTGGTGTGTGTGTGCGCGATGTGTACGGAGACACAGAGTACCTTAATGTAGCAGGGCCCTGTCCCTGACGATACTCCGCTCCATATCCAGCAGGTTCTCTGGGTCTGTGGATGGAGCCCGGTCCCAGTGCCTGGAGACCGGTAAGATCCCACTTCACCCAGAGCCCCGAGGGGGGATGGGGAAGGAAAACAGCATGTGGGCTCCAGCCTCCGTACCCGCAATGGGTACCTCAACCTTAACAAACACCCGACAAAAGTGGGGTGAGAAGGGAGCATGCTGGGGGCCCTAGTATGGGCCCTCTTTTCTTCCATCCGACATAGTCAGCAGCTGCTGCTGACTAAAAACAGTGGAGCTATGCGTGGATGTCTGACCTCCTTCGCACAAAGCATAAAACTGAAGCAGCCCGTGATCCACGGGGGGTGTATATGCAGAAGGGGAGGGGCCTTACACTTTTTAGTGTAATACTTTGTGTGGCCTCCGGAGGCAGTAGCTATACACCCAATCGTCTGGGTCTCCCAATGGAGCGCCGAAGAAAAGAACGTTCACTATGGCGTCCCCGTCTGGAGTATTAAGATTGAGAGCGCCCTCAGGATCAGAATCCTGATCCGCTGTCTCCGCATCATCAACCAGAGATTCCCCCCGCTGAGACCCTGAACAATATGATGTCGAGGGAAATTCTAAGCGAGCCCGCTTAGTCGGTCTGGGGCTGGGGTCTAAGTCAGAACCCTCAGTCTGGGATGTATGAGATACCCCGGGAGGACATTGTTGGTCCAACTGAGGGGGGCCAGGGAACAATGATTCAACAGAGTCCCTTTGCTGAGATACCGGCCTGGACTGCAAGGCTTCTAGTATCTTAGTCATAGTCTCAGAGAGTTTTGCAAACTCCGTCCCCATCACTAGGACAGTGTCAACAGGTGGCTCCCCCTGGGCCCCTCTTAGCAGAGGCCCCGGCTGAAGAAGTGTCACAGGGGCCGAACATTGCACACAATGAGGGTCAATGGAACCTGCCGGCAGCTGGGTCGTACAAGCGACGCAGGCAGCATAATAAGCCTGTGCTTTGGCACCCCTGCCTTTTGTGGGCGCCATGCTATTGTTTTCCCTGAGTAACACACTAGGGTATATAGCCAGAATGAACTGTGCTCATACAGTGTAAAATATATACTAAAAACAAATAATGTATCAATACACTACAGCACCATGGGGCTAGCACCACAGGTGCTGCTTACCATCCGCCTAAAGCGGTTATGAGGCCACCAGAGACCGTGTCTGGGTCTCCCAGGGTTAATCCCTCTCTGCAGCGTCGGAGGAGCTGACAGGAATGGCTGCCGGCGTCCTGACGAGAGGAGGGAGCCGTGGGCGTGGCCGAGGTGCTCACACTGTGCACAGTGAGGGGGGTGGAGTATGGAAATCATACTCCAGCCCTCAGTGCTGCTCGTTCCGTGCAGCGTCCCGCCCTTCCCCTGCCTGTCAGGGCTGAGGGCGGGAGAAAGGGAAACTAGGCCGCAAGCAAGCCGGGGACTCGAGTATACGCGTGGCCGCCGTAAAAGCGCGGCCGACGCCGAAGTCCCCGGCGAACTACAAGTCCCAGCCGCGCCGCAGTTTCCCATGGCAGCGGCGGTTAGCGCGGTAGCCCCTACATATAAACACACTCAGCGACGCTGAGTGTGTAATGGCACAGTTTAACCCGGTCAGCGCCGCGGTCCCCGGTGCACTAGCACACCCAGCAAAGCTGAGGTGTTGCCGTGCGCGGTCCCCACAGGGATACAGAGTACCTTCACGTAGCAGGGCCATGTCCCTGAACTGTACCCGGCTCCTATCCAGCAGGCTCCACAGGAGTTGTGGATGAAGCACGGTCTCAGTGCCTGGAGACCGATAGGATCCCACTTCACCCAGAGCCCTGAGGGGGATGGGGAAGGAAAGCAGCATGTGGGCTCCAGCCTCTGTACCCGCAATGGATACCTCAACCTTAACAACACCGCCGACAAGAGTGGGGTGAGAAGGGAGCATGCTGGGGGCCCTATATGGGCCCACTTTTCTTCCAACCGACATAGTCAGCAGCTGCTGCTGACTAATCTGTGGAGCTGTGCGTGTGACCTCCTTCGCACAAAGCAAAAAAACTGAGGAGCCCGTGGGAGCACGGGGGGTGTATAGGCAGAAGGGGAGGGGCTTAACACTTTTGAGTGTAATACTTTGTGCGGCCTCCGGAGGCATAGCCTATACACCCAATTGTCTGGGTCTCCCAATAGAGCGACAAAGAAAGGTACCACTTTATAAAGTCTTTATTTTGGTCTCACAGGGGGCACAATAATAACAGGGACCTTTCTAGAATGCAGCCCAGGAGCTGCAGAGGGGGAATCTTTTAGGTTTTGGGCGAAATTTCTGCTGACAGGTTCCCTTTAAAGACTTCTGCAAGACAAACATGTCATTCATTTCTGATCTGCCTTTCTGCTACCGCTAAGACTATATAAGAAGCACCTCATACCCCCCCCTCCCCTATATGCTCCGGTACAGTACGCCTCATCCCCCCTCCTCTCCGGCACACTACGCGTCATACCCAATCCTCCTCCTCCTCCTCTCCGGCACACTACGCCTCATCCCCCCTCCTCTCCGGCACACTACGCGTCATCCCCAATCCTCCTCTCCGACACACTACGCCTCATCCACCCTTCCCTCCTCCTATTCGACACACTATGCCTCTTTCCCCCTTCCTCGGCACACTACACCTCACCCCCCCCCTCTTCCCCAATACACTATGCCTCTCCCCCCCCTCCTTCTTTCCAATACACTATAATACTTCACCCACCCTCCTTTTTGCTACGGCATACTATGTCCCATCCTCCCTCCAATACAATACGCCTCATTCCCCCCTCTCCAATACACTACACCCCACTCCCCCTCCTCCTCACCAATACACTATGCCTTATCCTCCCCTCCTCCTCTCCAATACACTACACCCCATCCCCTCCTCCTCCTCTCCAATACACTGCCTCATCCCTCCTCCTCTCCAGCACACTATGCCTGCACCAGCATACGGACTACTAGGACATACAATCACATGAAAAGAAAGTCAATTTAATAACTACGAAACTAGACGCACATCCCCCACCTGTCCTGCGGATTACACCTACTTGGGCATAACACAATAACCACTGAGCACCCAATTATGTTGCATTGATCACTGTTTCCCACTTTTATCGTATTGCAGCCAATAGCTAAATAAAAGTCTACGACAGTAAACGTGCAAGAAAATATCACCCTGCACCTTAATAGTTGGAAGCCGCCTAAACATAGAACTTTAGGGAGCCAGCACAGAGACCAGCATAGAAGGGAACTACAGTACAGATGGTGCTGGGAGTGCGCACTGGAAAAGAGCAGCTGCACCCTCAGTCTGGACACAGATCAATCTTTCTTTTTACATCTATTTTGGGTGCTTATAACCTAGAAGAGCATGCTCTATGTCTGCCCCGAAAGCAGTGGCTAGAGGGAGGGGGGGTCAAACGTCCGTGATACTGCCGACAAGTACCCTCAATCCCTTACAGAAGATGTTATACAGGAAGCGATGGTGGTGAAATGCAGAGGTGGAGCGAAAAAAGAAAAACAAAGTGACACAGATGACAAAGACAAGAGCTACTAAGAAAGACAATACAGCACCGCAGTGACCCCACCACCTGCAGACATCAGCACTCACCTTTATCCCGATCGAAGAGCAGGTCGTCTGTGGAACAAGGGCTGCCTTCCTGCGACTCGGGGGGACACAATGGGGACGCACAGGGGGAATGGCTGCTGCTGCAACTGCTGCTGCGCTCCTGCACAGACGGGGTCTGGGTGTCGATGCTGCGCGTGCTGCTGCTACGGTAAGTGGAAGGTAACGGTGCTCTGCGCCCATCGGGGATTTCCAAAGGCTGGAGGATGGAAAGAACATGGATTGTAAACATTTTGGGAGCTATAACCCCAAATGACTCTCAGTATTGCAAAGCTTGGCGACAACTCTTACAGAAACACTTATCGGCCATACTGGTTGTCACCCAACTATCCCGGAAATGGCCGAAACGTAAAATGGGCAAAGAATTACCGTATATACCAGAGTACAAAGTACAGATCCTTAATTTCACAAAAAAAAAAAAAAGGAAAAAACCCCTACTTACTCAAGCATAAACCTAGGATTATAAGATGCACCCCAAATTTAGAGATGGAAAATTGGAAAAAAAAATTTAAAGTGTTAAAAAAATGGGGGTCAGTCTTCTAATCCTAGTGTATTTTATATTCACTCACCAGGGCAGCGCGGCGGTGGAGTGGCTCAAGAGGCTGGGCCGGCGATGCTGCGGGCTCGGAGGAAGGGGGTGCCCGCAGCTCAGGAGGGTCACACAACGGAAGGTCGGCAATACTTTGTGCTCAGGGGTGTCACTGTTCAGGAGAGTCGGTGATACTGCGGGCTCAGGGGTGCCATGGTGGGCCCCTTTGAGCCTGCCAGCGGGCTGTGTGCTCCGTTGAGCCCGCTGGCAGCTGATGCGATAGACTTCAAGAAAATAGCCGCAGCAGTGGCGCGTGCACAGATTGAGATCTCGGGAGAGGCGAGACCTCAATCTGAGCACGCGCCACTTCACGGCTTTTTTTTTCCCCCCACTCAATTGCATCAACTGCCGGTGGGCTCAATGGGTTTCGCCACGACACCCTTGAGCCCCTAGTGTCGCAGACCCTCCTGAGCTGCGACACCATCGAGCCACAGTATTGCCAACCCTCCATCCTGTGACCCCGCTCCCCTGCGTTAAGCTTTATCCTGCTTTTACAAGGCACAGCCCAGTTTTCCCCTCATTTTGGGGAAGAAGGGGGGGGGGGGGGGGGAGGGCATCTTATAATAGAAAAGTGGGACCCTCACTCAAGTATAAGCCAAGGAGGGCTTTTTCAGCATAAGAAAAGTGGCAGCGCGGCCTCGTGACGGTGCACCGGACTGCACACGGTCACTGCTGGCTGCGACGTTTGGAGCCGGGGCTCCAGTTTGGGATATTTATACTCTGGAGTGACCCTGCTGTCACCCTCATCATTATAACCTGCGGCTTATCCCTTTCCACCTCCTGTATACAGCAAGAGCTAAAATAAGGCGTTTCAGCTGCATTTATATATAGATTTCTTCTCTTAATTTGGAATATTCTGCTTTAACAACAGTTTGGGAAAAAAAAGCGCAGCGGTGCGGTATTTATAGCCAGAAAAGAGGTAATGAGCCGGCAAACGCCAACTGCAGATCTGAAAGGAAAATGCCGGAGATCATCAGGACGTGGTGGAGCCTCTGAAATTAAAGGGACAGTCCAGGACTTTACACGGATGGTCTATACTTACAATAGAACATCAATACATGACCGGTTAGGCGAAGGTGCGGGTTAGAGTAGGTGCCCCCGTAGTGAGGCCTATGCATGGGTGCACAGTCATGGCCTTTTATTTGCACGGAACGAACGCAGTAACTCTTGCCAGCGCACAGACACTGGATGATCGCAGCGGTTTGCTAAGGGTACTTTCACACTTGCGTTGTTTTCCTTCCGTTACAATCCGCCCTTTTGGAAAACAGCGGAATCTGTTAACGGATTCCGCTGTTTCCCATAGACTAGTATGGTTGACGGATTGTACCAAAAGGACCTGCGTTGCTTCTGCTGGGCGACGCTCCGTCGCTTCCGCCCAGCGGGAGGAACGCAGCATGTAACGTTGTTTTGAGCAGCGGAATCCTCTGGATTTCACTGCGCATGCTCTTTTTTTTTTTTAAAAAAAAAAAAAAAAAAAAAATCAGAAACTTTATTTTGGCTCGCGGTGGCCAAACGTTCAGCTGAGCGCCCGCCCGCCGGCAAGTGAAAGCGATCAGCTGATCACCCGGCGGCCGGCTACTGGGAGCGATCAGCTGATCACTCGGCGGCCGGCTACTGGGAGCGATCAGCTGATCACCCGGCGGCCGGC